>NW_020173215.1:13463536-13497030 GCF_003031525.2 Neophocaena asiaeorientalis asiaeorientalis
GAGAAAGTACTTGCATTTACATGGGAAAAAAATTTCAACGATAACCCTTCATTGTGTATAATAGATTCCGAGATTACAAATATGTGTGTGATTCAACTACTACCAAATGTGCAAGTAAAAAGAAGGCTTGTTTCACTTTTCACAATCACTGTGGCAAAAATATCTTCACTGGGTCCAACACAAGAGTATATGACAAATAACACCTGTAAGTGTGCATCCATGTCGTTTGGACGTTCACACGTACCTTTGGAAGATGTAAATGAAATGTTTGAGTACACTGTGGAGATTGCAAAAAAAAAATTTAGATGACCAAAAGGATTATGTTGAGACAGTGTATGTCCCTGGAAGGCATGGCAGAGGCAGAAGAAGAGCAGAAGCTCCAAGATTTCCACCAGAAACTTGGACTGTTTGTATATCAGTACTGACCAGCAACCACAGGATGAACAATGCAGTGGAAGGCAGGCACAGCAAATTTCAAAGGCTGATGATAGCGCATAATCTTTCAGTTTGGAGATTTGTCTAAGTGTTAAAAGATGAACAGAAAAGCCATGAATAAGTTATCATCCAGATTCTTGGTGGTCACACTCAAAAAATGCCATCAATTTCATGATGATACTAGCAAAATCAAATTCATATTACAGAGATTGTTAGTACATAACAAATATAAAATCAATAATCAGGTTGATCCATACTTGAGAGCAATTGCTCATTAACTTAAGAGTAACCCTGTGGAACTTCGTGATGAAGAAGAACAAGAATAAATGTGAAATCCAAAATTCATCATGAACTACAATAAAAATAATGTAAAAAAATTTAATGAAGTTAAATGTTTGTATTATTCAATGAATCATGGACTAAATGTCTCAACGGATGTTTGGACAGGACCAAATGTCCTCCAAGGTAGAATATGTAATACCATAAGATTAATTTTCTGGTATTTATTATTTTTTAAGTAACAAATGGCTTGGAAAATTGATTATCTTGGCTATATGACCCTCATATGCTCTTATAAAGCTTCAAATATATTTGCAAAGGTGTCATGTTCCTTTTACAAATACCCAGACCCATCACATCTCTGATTGTGCTTATCTTAGGATGGAAACAATTTAGCTGGCAGAATTAAAGGCAATGCATTCATCACAGACACTTCCACCTCCACCATCTGCCACAAGAAAGAATTTGTTCTGAGCCAGAGACAGAATTTAATCAATGACAAATTTGATTTCAATAACTTCTCAGAGAAACTTTGCACTAATTCTGTTTTCTCACCTAAATGACAGACTAATGACCCCCTTTCATGTTAAAGGGTCAGAGAGGAGAGTTTGTCATAAGGCAGAGATAATTTTAGTAGAGAGGGAGATTGATGTTAAATCCTATCCCAGTTCTGTCCTGGTGGGTAGTTTCTGTCTGTCTGTCTCTCTCTCTTCGTTCCTCTTATAATACTTTAATTTCCTCCACAATTCTTATCATCTAGCACACAATGCAGTAGTAGTCTTCTTATTCACTTACTATCTGCCTCTCCTCCCTAGTACATAAGCTCTGTAATGCAAGGATTTTGTCTGTTTGCTGGACCAACATATCCCCAGTACCTAGAACAACAGTGCCTGCCAAATAGTACACACTTAATACTTACTGAATTAAAGCTTCTCCCATATCCTGAGAGTTCTTACCTCATTAATATCTGATATCACCTATGACCAGATTTACTATTGCCTTTGCCAAATTTCAAAAGCAAGCTGGCCACGTAATTTGTCAAGCCTAGTGAAAAATAAAATCGTTCAAAAATTCTTAAGGATTTCGAGACAAAGAGGCAGAGCATTTTACGAAGTGCGGACACTTCTGAGTGTGCAGCCCTGTGTAAGCATATGGGTCTCACACCTATGAAGTCAGCCCTGTTCAAAATCCTTTATGTTTCGTCTTTAATATTATCAATAAGGGAATGAAGGTATTCTTTAACATTCCTAGATATACAATTGTTTATAGATACCCAGCTATAAAAGGAATCAAAGTTGGGATGCCTGTTTGTGTAATTAAGTATATAAACTGAATCAGCAGAAAAGGGAATATTACAGGGAAGCCAAGATAGAGTGATACTGCCATTTAAAGCATACTTTAAAAAAATATGCACCCTCTAAGTTGACTACTAATTACGTGTTAATATTAGACCTCTGTATGATTAACATTACATCTCAAAACCACACACGTGAAAAAAAAAAACCACACACGTGTTGGGTGGTGACATAGACTGCTGTGATAGCTGATGGTGGTGGTTCTGTGTCAAGTGGCATTTGTTCTCAGCTTAACAGCCAGTGGATATCCAGGACGAGTTAAATTAGACACCATTCAAATTTGAGGGAACAAAGTAGAAAGTTGAAAGACTGCAAGGAAGACAATCGACATGCCAAGTAAGACTGCCTAAGCAAAAGAAGAGAGAGTTAAGCAGGACTCAAAATTAGTGTAGTCCAAGGCAAAATGAGACACAATGGATCAAATGAGCAATTTTGGTGCTAGTGTCATACATGCAATTCTCTCATATTCTGGTTATGAGCACTTTGGCATGTCATACAGAGGTGAACTTAGCAGGCTCAGAATACAAAATTTAATCATGTACTTTTCAAAGCCCAGGGTTTTCCTGGAGTTTAGAGTTTACATAATCACAATCCTATAAATACCAACCACAATAATTACATAAGTATATTTAATTTATTGTAAAACTATGTTTATCCCAATGAAAAGCCATGTGTAAGCTAGTTGTATAATGTCAGACTTAGAGCAAAGATTTATTCTAATGCCCTTAAGTGCCACTCCAAAAGAAACACATTTTGTTCATGCCTTCACTCCAGGACCTTAGAATCCACTCTATGTGTAGTGTTTCTGAATATTCCCAATATCTGGAATTGGGAATCTGAATCTGAGTATCTCCCAATACCTGCATCTCATCTATTAGAATAAAAAGAATAAAATGCTACAGACATAAATTTAATATGCTTATACCAATTTAATAATTTTATGTTATACTAATGATATGTGTTTTCTTTTGCCTATAAGTTTCTCTACCTTAACCTTGTAACAGTTAAATACTGCCCTCCCTGTGACATTTGGATAGTTTCTGGTGATTTACTTTATAATGATATCACAGATGAGTAACAGTTGTGAACAGCAGCTAGTAGGCAATGTTAAAAGTATTCCCAGAGGGGAAGGATTTATGTGTAAAAAAGGATAAAAGAAATTCTCACAGCAAAATTACATTTGAAAATAGGGTATTTAGAGATGGGAAAAACGGTTTTCTCAAAGCAGTGATCCTACAAGAACAGCTGTAATGACTGGATCCCTGCCAAAACCCTCACAAAATCTCATCCCTGTTAGGATATAGCAACAAGGTGTCAAATTCAACCATTAGTTTATAGGAGACGGGTCTTAATTAAATATTGGGCCTCTGTCATCATCCTTCCGTTAGAGGCAAATTAGGCAGTATATTTACGCAAAAGTAATTGTAGGATAAGGTGAGAAATACATCTTCGTAACAATATTCAATTCAGATGACTTAGAATTGTGCCCTTTCTGACCTATATGTAATTCTGACACATCTTGTCACTTGATTTAGAAATTGAAATTTTAATCTCTCAACTGAATAATTGAGGTTTAAAGAAAAGGTACTGAATCCTTTTAAAAGTGGCCCAGATTAGGCCGATGCTTGCATATTTTCTCCTTGAATATTTTTGTCACATGCATGGAAGCAAGAAATCAAGAAAAATGCTTTCTTAATATCATTCTTCACCTTTCTCTTTCTTCTTTTTCTCCCTGAATTAACAATAGTTTTATGGAGAAAAGGTTTTTTTTTTTCTTATCAGACAATAAAAAAGAGAGCTGCAGTCTCTTTACAATCAGCCCAAGTGTCTTGTCTCTCCTAAGTATTGCTCCTTCACTCAGCCTGCATTATTGCTCCCTTATGTCAGGGTCAAAATGTGGGTTACTCTTAACTTTTGGAGAAACTTAAGAAGCAACCTGCAGTTGTAAAATCCATGGTGCTCTTACAAACAAAAACGTTGGAAAATGTGGCAAATTATAATACCTAAAACTTTTAAATATATATAATTTAAAACAAAAACTTCACTTTTTAATTTAATTCACTATTTTGAGTTTTGGCAATAAAAACACTCCACTAGTTATTGTGTGAGATATATACAAAACAGAGAACAGTCTTCTGTCTTCATTCATACTATAATCTTAATGAGAAGGAAAGATATAACACACAATATTGCTTAATACAAGCAAAATATCATTTGGAAACAGCTACTCAAATGACCGTCTTGTCTAGTAGAATGTAGATTCCACACAGGCAGGACTTTTGGACATTTTCATCATTCCTGAATCCCGAGATCCTAAAGCAGCAGTAAAACACACCCACAAACAGTCATATCCACACACAGAGGGAATAATCTGTCACAGAGCCATAAGTTATTAGTTAAATTAGATAAATATCATCAAGAATTAGAATACTCAGGCAAACAACAAAAATTCGTGCTCATTCTAGCCCCTACACAATGAATTTTGAAATATGAGCAGCATTTGGGTAGGTAAAATCTGCGTGGGCATTTGGTTAAGTACAAACTGTAGAAAAAAGGAGGTAGAAGAATGAAATGAACATTATGTCATTGTGGGGTAGTGACTGGTTGAGGAGGTAATCAATATCAGATTGGGGGGGTGTTTGTAGAGACAAGGGATAGAAGAAATATGCTAAGGATAGATAGTGAGTGTTTGAAATTCAGTTTGAAAAATTAGTAAATAGAAGAAATATATATTTCAGAATAATTTATTCCCAAATATTTTATTTCAGGATAATTTGATTTCCTGATTTTTTTATACTGAAATTTTATTTCAAGATAATTCAGAACTGGTAAAAGAAGACAAATAACATAGTGATGCCCTAAATCATGGGTTAGCAAACTACGACCCATGGGCCAACTTCACCAGCCACCTGTTTTTGTAAATAAAGTTTCATTAGAACACAGCCACTCCATTCATATTATATATGGCTGCTTTCACATTACAATGGCAGAGCTGAATAGTCGTGACAGAGAACATCTGGTCCATAAAACCAAAAATATTTAATATCTGGCTCTTTACAAAATAGTTTGCAAGCCCTTGCTCTAGATAAAGAGGAGAAAACAGGGTGCTCACTGGAGGGGTTGTATTTCTACAAAAATATATGTACCATATGAAGACAGTTCACAGAGAGAAGAGCAAACAACTCTTTCTGAATCTGGAGAAACTGGGGGTGCATGGAGTGCACCTAACTCTTTGGTTAGGTCAATCTCTGTCTCTGTCTCTGTCTCGCTCTGTTTCTCCGTTATACACACACATACACAAACCCACACACACAAGAAGCATTTTACTAAAACCTTCCAAAACACTGATAAATTTCCTAAATTTAGGGAAAATTTTTAGATAATCTGGAGCTCAATTACTTCAGCTCCTAATTTCTGTGTAATTTAGAAAATCTTATTTTAATAGATGGTATTGGAATTTTCAGTTTGATTTTGAAGGCACCGGATGTTTGCATTGGCTCTTTTCCAACCTAGTAGGATTTGTTTCAGAGTAGAAGCATCAAAGAATAGATAGATAATAATTAAGTTTAAGCCCTTGTTATCAACTGGTACTCAGTATACGTGTGTTGCATATTATGAGACTGGTGATAAAAAATATGACAATGTAAACACAAAATATTATACTCAATATGATGGAAAGACCACAATTTTTAGAAACCAAACAGATTTGGGATTAAATTTGAGTGCTTTCAGTTATTAGGCACATGATTTTTGCAACTTGCTTAAACTTAGCGAGTCTCGGATTCCTCTTCTTAAAATGAGAATAATTCCTGCTGAGACAGTAAGAATTAAGACAAAATGACAGCAGTGTCTAACACAGTGACGACACAATAAATTAAATTGTTTTGATTGGTAGATGGTTATACCATTTGTTCAGTATAATAGTTTTGTTCTCTGAAAATGCCATTTCCTAGACCTTGTCCCTTAAAACACAAAACTGCTTATCATAAGATACCTATATAGAGAGGACAGTATTGACACCGACACCCCAACAGGCTGCACAGTCCAGGTAGGAGGTCTAGGGTGAGTAATCCTGTAACAGATTATGGATCGTTTTAAGGCTTAAGTTTTTATAACATATTAGGTTTAATTTAATTTCTCCAATACCATAGTTTGCATCATGCAGTCCAAGCCCTTAATCCAAATAATAGCAATAGTCTTTTAACTGGTCTCCTTGCCCCTAACTTTACTCTTCTCCAAATCCACTTCATGATATTACCAATCAGGATAAACCTGTACTACCAAATCCTACTCAGAATAAATAGGGAGAGGGAAATGAGAGCTAGTGCTGGCTTCATATGGATTCATTCATAAGTCCACCTTCATTATTTAAAAGCCAAGTTCTTTGTATCTTTCTTTTCTGCTTCCCAAATTGTCAACTTTTTCATTAAGTAGTTTTTCTTCAAGGTTCTAGGATGGTTGAGAGTAACAACCAGGGCTTTGTTTACATTTGGCAAGAGAGTACTTTCATATATTTAGGTAGAATTATATTGTATTTCATGACAGACCCAATTTCTTGGGGTTGGTTTATTCTTAGACCAAAAAGTTGTAACCCTAGAGCTGAGAGTACAACCTCCCCTTAGACACTTGAGTTTCAAGTTATCTGTTAGGACGAGGAAGAGGGAATATGGATGCTAGGTACAAACGTATCATTTCCTACAATATTCCTTTCAGTACCTTCCTTAGACCTTGGAGGCCTAAGGCTCTTGCCCATCTGTTGGCCAAAGATACGGGCTACCTTTAGTTTACAGCACCTGTGGATAAAAAAACATCTTTTATCTTCTGCAGCTTCTATTGTTGGCACTCAGAGTATTCACCCTATATCTCTTGCAGATGGTTTTCAGTCCCCCAGGGGAGACTATCTGTATCTCCTTCAAGGGACTTTGAGATTATTGCTCTGCAGTACCAAACAGTCCTTCCAATTGATGTCCTTGATTGCCTCCAATCAAAGTCGTGATGTTGTGCTCTCCTGAATTAGTCTTGAGACATGCCCAAAGAGAAACTGACATTCCTTTTGCAATTTGGACTTCTCTTCAATAGAAAACAACCTTCAAAAATTATTTTTCTGAAGCCTTAGCCATCTAGTAGGTTTAGTAGCAGCCCTAGTTATTCCCATGATAAAATAATACCGAAGACTGTGCATTGCCTGTAGTATCCACCCAATATCTTCTAAGCTATACATTAATTCCAATTCTTCTACCACATGAACTAATTCAGAATATTATGTTGGTTTAAAGAGCTAGCCATTGGAAATTCTGAAAATACTTTACATCTCCCAGAGTTATTCCTAGGAAGAACCTAAAAATAAGTTTTGTTTATCCCACTATACATTTGTAAGAGTATATTCGTACATCTTTATTCAAATCCACAAACTGTAATTGATTGCATTTTCCTCTATATTCCAAATTTGATCTACAATTGATTATATTAGGTGTTTCACCAAGTTTTCTAAGCAACATATTTATAAACAATCTCTTTGGAAAAGGTACCTCTGCAGATGGTTATGCCATTTGTTTTAGCCCAATTTTTTATAATAGCTTTGCTCTCTAAAAGTGTCACTTCTAGACCTTGTCCCTTAAATCACAAGACCACTTACTGTTACCTATGTACAGAGTAAAACATTGACACTGACATCCCAGCAGGCTGTACACTCCATGTAGGAGCTCTCACACGAGTAATCCTGTAACAGATTATGGATCATTTTAAGATGTCAGCTGTGTGCTAAGGACTGACAACTAAACTGTATCTTACATGCAGCCAAATCTCTTCATAAAGGGTACAACAGTGAAAGCTGTCACTGAATTCTCATGCCTCAGAAGTAAGCTTTTAGCTGATTCACTGAAAGTCAAGTCATCAAGAATTGAAAGATAACATGAAGGAAAACCAGATCAATAAAACCCCCATGTCTTTGGGAGACTCACTGCAGACTGTGGCTTCAATTCAGAACGAAGCTTGCAACCAAGAAAATGTACTGTGAACACAGGTATATTCCACAGCTGTCCAGGAAGGAGGATAATGCTAGAGCTGGGCAGACAAGGGAAATACATAATGCTGTGGGGTCTTAAGATTTTTAGGATTCTCCACATTAGGTAAATTTTCTACCTGGAGTACAGAAGACAGCTGCATGAAATATTACCAAATATAACCAATGAAGAGATTTCAAATCTAATATTTTGGAACCCAACCATTTAGGATGCATAGCTGAGGTTTTGTAAAATACCTGCATAAAATTAAGGTTTAGGGACTTCCCTTGTGGTGCAGTGGTTAAGAATCCACCCGCCAGGGCTTCCCAGGTGGCGCAGTGGTTGAGAGTCCGCCTGCCGATGCAGGGGACAACCTGCCAATGCAGGGGACACAGATTCGATCCCTGGTCTGGGAAGATCCCACATGCTACAGAGCAACTAAGCCCATGCGCCACAACTACTGAGCCTGCGCTCTAGAGCCCGCAAGCCAGAACTACTGAGCCTGCGTACCATAACTACTGAAGCCCACGCACCTAGAGCCTGTGCTCTGCAACAAGAGAAGCCACCGCAATGAGAAGCCCGCGCACTGCCAAAGAGTAACCCTCGCTCGCCACACTAGACAAAGCTCGCGCGCAGCAATGAAGACCCACGGCAGTCATAAATAAATGAATAAATATTTAAGGTTTAGATATAGGCCCTTAATTGTATTTAGCCTATCTTCTCTGCTTGTATTGAGTAATTCAACTAGAATATAATGTTTTCTTTCCAAAATTAGTAGTATGTTTAAAAGACTAATCTGATGGCATTGGGAAGGGAATTTGGAGAAGTTCATGATAGACAAGTGGTTGGAATTTCAGTTGTAAAAATTTAGCCATCCTCTGATTTTATCTTCTTATCATACACAGAACAAAATGACTATTGTTTATTTTGAAATATCTTCCCTATGTATTTCTTCCTTCCCTATCTGGTAGCCACAACTATAATACAAATGCCGTCATTGATGAACTATTACATATTTTATAGAAAAATACTTCTTCAAAGAAGAGATGTGATATAAAGGTAGACTATTTCATTTGTAATAAAGGCCATCACATTAACACATTCAAAGTTACCATGATAACTGAAATATGAAATATAAATCCATACATAATAAAGTACCTAGCATTTGGTTCTGTCATAAATTACCTAGCATTAGGTACTGAAAAGAAAAATATTAACTATAAATTTTTTTAGTCCAATGGGGTAAAGTGATATTTTGAAAAGGAAAAATGTATTTATGACTTCATGCCTTTTTGAGGCACAAAGTTCTAACAGTCCTTTAGAGAACTATGAAATTCAAATTAGAGAGAGTTGGTTTCAGATACAAGGCAGACATTTTCATGTTTCTCTTTCAAAAACGATCTGATTAGGAATCTCAAATAGGGACTTTTTCTTTTAACATCTTTACTGGAGTATAATTGCTTTACAATGGTGTGTTAGCTTCTGCTGTATAACAAAGTGAATCAGCTATACATATGCATATATCGCCATAACTCTTCCCTCTGTGTCTCCCTCCCACCTTCCCTATCACACCCCTCTAGGTGGACAAAAAGCACCGAGCTGATCTCCCTATGCTATGCAGCTGCTTCCCCCTAGCTATCTATTTTACATTTGGTAGTGTATATATGTCCATGCCACTCTCTCACTTCGTCTCAGCTTACCTTTCCCCCTCCCCGTGTCCTCAAGTCCATTCTTTATGTCAGTGTCTTTATTCCTGTCCTACCCCAAGATTACTCAGAACCTTTTTCTTTTTCTTTTGGATTCCATATATATGTATTAACATATGGTATTTGTTTTTCTCTTTCTGACTTACTTCACTCTGTATGACAGACCCTAGGTCCATCCACTGCACTACAAATAACTCAATTTCATTTCTTTTTATGGCTGAGTAATATTCCATTGCATATATGCACCACATCTTCTTTATCCATTCATATGTCTATGGACACAGCGTCTATGGACACTGGCTATTGTAAATAGAACTGCAATGAACACTGTGGTACATGACTCTTTTTGAATTACGGTTTTCTCAGGGTATATGCCCAGTAGTGGCATTACTGGGTCATATGGTAGTTCTATTTTTAGTTTTTTGAGGAAACTCCATATTGTTCTCCATAGTGGCTGTATCGATTTACATTCCCACCAACAGTGCAAGAGGGTTCCCTTTTCTCCACACCCTCTCCAACACTTACTCTTTGTAGACTTTTTGACGATGGCGATTCTGACAGGTGTGAGGTGATACCTCACTGTGCTTTTGATTTGCATTTGTCTCATGATTAGTGATGTTCAGCATCCTTTCATGTGTTTGTTGGCAATCTGTATATCTTCTTTAGAGAAATGTCTATTTAGGTCTTCTGCCCATTTTGTGATTGGGTTATTTGATTTTTTGATATTCAACTACATGAGCTGCTTATATATTTTGGACATTAATCCTTTATCAGTTGCTTTGTTTGCAAATATTTTCTCCCATTCTGAGGGTTACCTTTTTGTCTCGTTTATGGTTTCCTTGGCTGTGAAAAAGCTTATAAGTTTCATTAGGTCCCATTTGTTTATTTTTGTTTTTATTTCCATTTCTCTGGGAGGTGGGTCAAAAAGGATCTTGCTGTGATTTATGTCATAGACTGTTCTGCTTATGTTTTCCTCTAAGAGTTTTAAAGTATCTGGCCTTACATTTAGGTCTTTAATCCATTTTGAGCTTATTTTGGTGTAAGGTATTAGGGAGTGTTCTAATTTCTTTCTTTTACATGTAGCTGTCCACTTTTCCCAGCACCACTTACTGAAAAGGCTCTCTTTTCTCCATTGTATATTCTTGTCTCCTTTATCAAAGATAAGGTGACATACGTGCGTGGGTTTATCTCTCAGTTTTCTATACTGTTCCATTGATCTATATTTCTGTTTTTGTGCCAGTACCATACTGTCTTGATTACTATAGGTTTGTAGTATAGTCTGAAGTCAGGGAGCCTGAATCCTCCTGTTCGTTTTTCATTCTGAAGATTGCTTTGGCTATTCAGGGTTTATTGTGTTTCCATACAAATTGTGAAATTTTTTTTCTAGTTCTGTGAAAAATGCCATTGGTAGTTTGATAGGGATTGCCCTGAATCTGTAGATTGCTTTGGGTAGTAGAGTCATTTTCACAATGTTGATTCTTCCAATCCAAGAACAGGGCATATCTCTCCATCTGTTCATATCATCTTTAATTTCTTTCATCAGTATCTTACAGTTTTCTGGATACAGGTCTCTTGTCTCCTTAGGGAGGTTTATTCCTAGGTATTTTATCCTTTTTGTTGCAATGGTAAATGAGAGTGTTTTCTTAATTTCGCTTTCAAATTTTTCATCATTAGTATATAGGATTGCAAGAGATTTCTGGGCATTAATTTTGTATCCTGCTACTTTACCAAATTCATCCATTAGCTCTAGCAGTTTTCTGGTAGCATCTTTAGGATCCTCTATGTATAGTATCATGTCATCCTCAAATAGTGACAGCTTTACTTCTTTTCTGATTTGAATTCCTTTTAGTTCTTTTTCTTCTCTGATTGCTGTGGCTAAAAATTCCAAAACGATGTTGAATAATAGTGGTGAGAGTGGGCAACCCTGTCTTGTTCCTGATTTTAGCAGAAATGGTTTCAATATTTCACCATTGAGAATGATGTTGGCTGTGGGTTTGTCATATATGGCCTTTATTATGTTGAGCTAAGTTCCCTCTATGCCTACTCTCTGAAGAGTTTCTATCATAAATGGGTGCTGAATTTTGTCGAAAGCTTTCTCTGCATCTATTGAGATGATCATACGGTTTTTCTCCTTCAGTTTGTTAATATGATTTATCACATTGATTGATTTGCGTATATTGAAGAATCCTTGCATTCCTGGGGTAAACCCCACGTGATCATGGTGTATGATCCTTTTAATGTGCTGTTGGATTCGGTTTGCTAGTATTCTGTTGAGGATTTTTGCATCTATGTTCATCAGTGATATTGTCCTGTAGTTTTCTTTCTTTGTGACATCTTTGTCTGGTGGTGGTATCAGGGTGATGGTGGCCTCGTAGAATGAGTTTGGGAGTGTTCCTCCCTCTGCTATATTTTGGAAGAGTTTGAGAAGGATAGGTGTTAGCTCTTCTCTAAATGTTCGATAGAATTTGCCTGTGAAGCCATCTGGTCCTGGGCTTTTGTTTGTTGGAAGATTTTTAATCATAGTCTCAATTTGAGTGCTTGTGATTGATCTGTTTATATTTTCTATTTCTTCCTGGTTCAGTCTTGGAATGTTGTGCTTTTCTAAGAATTTGTCCATTTCTTCCAGGTTGATCATTTTATTGGCATATAGTTGCTTGTAGTAACGGCTCATGATACTTTGTATTTCTGCAGTGTCAGTTGGTACTTCTCCTTTTTCATTACTAACTCTATTGACTTAAGTCTTCTGCCTTTGTTTGTTGATGACTCTGGCTAATGGTTTACCAATTTTGTTTATCTTCTCAAAGAACCAGCTTTTAGTTTTATTGATCTTTGCATTGTTTCCTTCATTGCTTTTTCGTTTATTTCTGATCTGACCTTTACGATTTCTTTCCTTCTGCTAATTTTGGGGTTCTTTTGTTCTTCTTTCGCTAATTGCTTTAGGTGTAAGGTCAGGTTGTTATTTGAGATTTTTCTTGTTCCTTGAGGTAGGATTGTACTGCTATAAACTTCACTCTTAGAACTTCTTTTGCTGTATCCAATAAGTTTTGGGTTGTTGTGTTTTCATTCTCATTTGTTTCTAGGTATTTGTTGATTTCCTCTTTGATTTCTTCAGTGGTATCTTGGTTATTTAGTAGTGTATTGTTTAGCCTCCATGTGTTTGTATTCTTTACAGATTTTTTCCTGTAATTAATATCTAGTCTCATACTGCTGTGGTTGGAAAAGATACTTGATATGATTTCAGTTTTCTTAAAATTACCAAGGCTTGAATTGAGACCCAAGATATGATCTATCCTGGAGAATGTTCCATGAGCACTTGAGAAGAAAGTGTAACCTCTTGTTTTTGGATGGAATGTCCTATAAATATCAATTAAGTCCATCTTGTTTAATGTATCATTTAAAGCTTGTGTTTCCTTATTTATTTTCATTTTGGATGATTTGTCCATTGGTGAAACTGGGGTGTTAAAGTCCCCTCTCATGATTGTGTTACTGTCGATGTCCCTTTCTATGGCTGTTAGCATTTGCCTTATGTATTGAGGGGCTCCTATGTTGGGGGCATTAATATTTACAGTTGTTATGTCTTCTTCTTGAATTGATCCCTTAATCATTATGTAGTGTCCTTCTTTGTCTCTTGTAATAGTCTTTATTTTAAAGCTTTTTTGTCCTATATGAGAATTGCTACTCCAGCTTTCTGTTGATTTCCATTTGCATGGAATATCTTTTTCCATCCCTTCACTTTCAGTCTGTATGTGTCCATAGGTCTAAAGTGGGTCTCTTTTAGCCAGCATATATACAGGTTTTGTTTTTGTATCCATTCAGCCAGTCTGTGTCTTTTGGTGGGAGCATATAATCCATTTACATTTAAGGTAGTTATCAATATGTATGTTCCTATTACCATTTTCTTAATTGTTTTGGGTTTGCTATTGTAAGTCTTTTCCTTTTCTTGTGTTTCCTGCCTAAAGAAGTTCCTTTAGCATTTGTTGTATAGCTGGTTTGGTGGTGCTGAATTCTCTTAGCTTTTGCTTGTCTGTAAAGGTTTTAATTTCTCCATCAAATCTGAAATAGATCATTGCTGAGTAGAGTAATCTTGGTTGTAGGTTCTTCCCTTTCATCACTTTAAGTATGTCCTGCCACTCCCTTCTGGCTTGCAGAGTTTCTTCTGAAAGATCAGCTGTTAACCTTATGGGGATTTCCTTGTATGTTAATTGTTGCTTTTCCCTTGCGGCTTTTAATATTTTTTCTTTTTATTTAATTTTTGATAGTTTGATTAATATGTGTCTTGGCGTGTTTCTCCTTGGATTTATCCTGTATGGGACTCTCTGCCCTTCTTGGACTTGATTGACTATTTCCTTTCCCATATTAAGGAAGTTTTCAACTATAATCTCTTCAAATATTTCCTCAGTCCCTTTTATTTTTCTCTTCTTCTTCTGGGACCCCTATAATTCAAATGCTGGTGCATTTAATGTTGTCCCAGAGGTCTCTGAGATTGTGCTTAATTCTTTTCATTCTTTTTTCTTTATTCTGCTCTGGGGTAGTTATTTCCACTGCTTTCTCTTCCAGGTCACTTATCCGTTCTTCTGCCTCAGTTATTTTGCTACTGATTCCTTCTAGAGAATTTTTAATTTCATTTATTGGGTTGTTCTGTCATTGTTTGTTTACACTTTAGTTTGTCTAGGGTCTTGTTAAACATTTCTTGTATTTTCTCCATTCTATTTCCAAAATTTTGGATCATCTTCACTATTCTTACTCTGAATTCAGGTAGACTGCCTATTTCCTCTTCATTTGTTTAGTCTGGTGGGTTTTTACCTTGCTCCTTCATCTGCTGTGTGTTTCTCTGTCTTCTCATTTTGCTTAACTTACTGTGTTTGGGGTCTCCATTTCGAAGCCTACAGTTTCATAGTTCCCATTGTTTTTGGTGTCTGCCCCCAGTGGCTAAGGTTGGTTCAGTGTGTTGTGTAGGCTTCCTGGTAGAGGGGACTGGTGCTTATGTTCTGGTGGATGAGGCTGGATCTTGTCTTTCTGGTGGGCAGTGGTGTGTTTGGGTGTGTCTGTTACCTTATTATGATTTTAGGCAGCCTCTCTGATAACGGGTGGGGTTGTGTTCCTGTCTTGTTAGCTGTTTGGCATAGGGTGTCCAGCACTGGAGATTGCTGGTCGTCGAGTGGAGCTGGGTCTTAGCATTGAGTTGGAGACCTCTGGCACAGCTTTTGCCATTTGATATTACATGGGCCTGGGAGGTCTCTGGTGGACCAATGTCCTGAATTCAGCTCTCCCACCTCAGAGGCTCAAGCCTGACAGCCGGCCAGAGGACCAGGACCCTGTCAGCCACATGGCTCAGAAGAAAAGGGAGAAAAAAAAAGAAAGAAAGAAAGAAAAAATAAATAAATAAAATAAAATATAGTTATTAAAAAATATAGTTATTAAAATAGAAAAAAATATTAAAAATAAAAAGTAGTAAAAAGAAAGAAAGAAGAGTGCAACCAAACTTAAAAACAAATCCACTAATGATACCAAGCTCTAAAGAGTATACAAAAACAAAAAAAAAAGGACAGTCAGAACCATAGGACAACTGACAAAAGCAAAGCTATACAGACAAAATCACAGAAAGAAGCATACACATACATACCAACAAAAAAAGAAAAAAGGGAAAAGAAAAAGAATATATATATATATAAAAAAGGAAGAGAGCAACGAAATCAATAAACAAATCTACCAATGATAATAAGCTCTAAATACTAAACTAAGATAAACATAAAACCAGAAACAAATTAGATGCAGAAAGCAAACCCCAAGTCTATAGTTGCTCCCAAAGTCCACTGCCTCAGTTTTGGGATGATTTGTTGTCTATTCAGATATTCCACAGATGCAGGGTACATCAAGTTGATTGTGGAGATTTAATCTGCTGCTCCTGAGGCTGCTGGGCGAAATTTCCCTTTCTCTTCTTTGTTCACTCGGGTTCAGCTTTGGATTGGGCCCTGCATCTGCATGTAGGTCTCCTGAGGGCATCTGTTCCCTGCCTTTTGGGAAGTCTGAGGTCTTGTACCAGTGTTCAGTAGGTGTTCTGTAGGAGTTTTTCCACATGTAGGTGTAGTTTTGATGTATTTGTGGGGAGGAAGGTGATTGCCACGTCTCACTCCTCCACCATCTTTAAGGCCTCTGGGCTGAAATAGGGACTTTTAACATTTGGGAGTTAAGACTAATGAGACTATGGATAATTTTTCACAAAATTTAAGAATTAAACTTCATAGATACAGAGTTAGTGCAAGTTCATTTGCACAAATCAATTTCTCTTCACAGGGGAGTTCTGTTTTAATAGCAACTCCTAGATACTCAGAATTTTAATACTAGTCTATGAATTTAAATAAAAAAATAATAATCATTAAATTATTAAAATTTAATAATTTTAATATAGAATTTTAATACTGACATAGTAGTATCTTCCATGTTTTAATTTCTCATTTGTTTCATACATGTTTATTGCAGATGTGACATATTCAAATGCCTAAAGGATCCAGGCAGTTGACTCACAACATTGAAATTGTTGTAAGAAAAACCATGGGAATCTCTGACTGTGAAAAACTAGACAAACGACAGAAGATCTGTTGAGGGTGAGGAAGAAGTTGGTCTTTGCAGATAGTATTTGGGAACATGGCTAGGACTAGTGTTTTTCAGACTTTTTTTTCTGAGAAGCCAGATTATTGTGTAGAATTTCCCAAATATTAAATATTTATTCAAAATAAAATTTAAATACTGTGCTGACCCAACATAAAAATTCTACCGGTCAGATCTTGCCCAAGGACGAGAAGTTTGCTATTTCAGGTTGGAAAAAGTCTCCTAAAGAATAAAAAAAAAATGCTAGGCTTTGGGATATGAAGATAATTAGGATTTTTATTTTTTTTTGTCTTTCAAGACGTTCATAGACTTAGTAAGGGAGATTAAGCCCGCCCCTAACGACTACACTTGCAGGACCAAGTCAAGAGTACAAATGTAGGCACCCAGTGTGTCCTCTTCTCTTGCCCCCAGTCCTTGCACCTTCCCTCACTAAAAGAAAGATCTTAGCCCTCACATCCAAGCTCTATCCACAACCCCTTAGGCAATGACAGAAGTCTAGGTCCACCATTAGGGCCTAGCGATGAGCACAGTAGCAGTCAATCAGCTCTGTGTAGTGTTGGGGAAAAGGACTATGGAGGAACTAGAGATAATTCCAGGGTCTAAGTTCCATGGTGAAGGAGGAGGGAAACAACAGGTTCCAGGTAAGCATGTCTCCTTGGCCCCTACAGTTTACTCACTTTGGAAAGGGTGATGGCCAGTGGAAGGCAAAATGGGGGTCTCTAAAGCATGCTATAGAGAGCAGGTTCACAATGGCTGACTGTAAGGATTATACTTAGGGAGAACAACATGAAAACACATATTTTAGGCATTGGGTGATACTTATCCTTTGTTCTCAGCTATATGGCTAAAGAGGTTTATTCCCTGTGTAACATACTTTGTGGCCACTTAGTCTCTTAACAAAATAGTCTGTGTGTACTTGAACTTAGGAAAGCCTGTATAATCAGCTTTTCATAACTAAGTTAAATGAGTAACCTGCTGCATTGTAAAGAAGAATTATTTATTTTGCTCATAAAATATCCTGTTAAGAAAGAAGTTCATGAATGTCTTTTACAGAGGACACAATTACAAATACTTTCTCTATTGGGTTTCTTGCCTCTCTATGTTAAAGCAGTCAACTCAATAACATGCAGCACTTCAAAGTCATAAAATACCATATTCAGAGCCATAGTTTTTAAATGTTAAATTTTTATTACCTCATATGTAAGTCGCAGGTATTATGTTTTTGTACTCTTTAGAAAAGAGGTTTTCAGTAAGATATTAAGGAAAGAAAGAAAGAAACAAAGAAAGAAACAAAGAAAGAAAGAAAAGAAAGGGAGAGAGAGGAGGAAAGGGAGGGAGTGAAGAAGGAAAGAAAAGAGAAAGAGAGAGACAAAGACAGGCAGAAAGGGAGGGAGGGAGGGAAGGAGGGAGAGAGGAAGAAAGGAAGGAAGGAAGAAAGGAAGGAAGAATAAAACAAACTAATATTCTTTAAAAACAAGAGGATGCTTTTAGGGTTGTTTGAAAACCTAGTTTGGACATAATTTCATAAGAGGACCACAGCTCTCCATTCCCAGTGTTAATGGCTTGTTAGTCCACAAGAAAGACAGTACAATAGCAAAGTGAGGTGCACTGGTTAAGCATCTCCAATACATTAGTAATAAAATCTGGGCAGCTGTTCTAAAACTTGGAAATTTTCAAGCACAGTCAGTAGCACAGGTCCACAAAAAAGCACTCTAATATTACACGGAATAATTTTAATAGTTTTTCTCATGCTCAATGCATTGAGCATCCTCATTTCAGGGCTAAATAGCAGCCATAAAGGCAGCAAAGTTGTGATAAAAATGGATAATGAAGTTTATTCGCCAGTATTTTTCTGTTCATTTTAGAGTTACATTGTTCATAAACACTGAAGCATTGGTATATTTGAAAGATTATTTTGATGAGTATACGAACACACAAAAAGCCTGAACTTAAAGTTTTAATTATTAATATATGTATGTTGTCCCACATGGGTGTGCTAAGCAGAATTATGATCACAAGTACTTGTAGAAGCTGAAATACTTATACAGATAAATTTAGTGAATATAAATGATATTTAGAAACAATTTGAAGTTCAAATGTCAATGAAACAGTTCTTAAGGAATTTATGAGCATATGTTAGATACAAGAAATATACAGAAAACTTGGTTTTCCATGCTTGAAAAATTGAACTTCTTGTTTATTTAGATTATTTCAGGAAGTCCACAGGGGAAAATCCCCCTGTAATAAAACCTTGAAATCAAAAATTAGATTATGTAGGTTAGACTATCCAGAGAGGACCAAAAATGATTTCTATCCTATAAGATATTCTATTTTCTAGCTATTCCGATTTTTTAAAAGCTGTAATATTGAGAACTCTCAACTGGAGCTATGATAATAGAGCTTTTTGACCACAGAAGTAGCTGAGACTGAACATAGGAAGATATAAGTGACAAACAGAACAGTGTTTTTAACAAATATAAAACCAATTTTAAAATGGCATAGGTAAAATTCAAGCACAACCTTGCATAATGTTTTACGTTGACTGTTAATTTTTTTCTTCTAGGCCAATAATCATTTTCATTAATTAATGAGATACCTTAAATTTCTATATCAGTTACTAATAGTATATGAATAATTATGGGATAGTCCCTCTAAAAGTATTGCTTGCTTTCATCTATGTTTCTTCATTTTTTCTGTCATTGAGAATAATTACAAACTCGTTAAATACAATTTTATAGTTTAAGGTGCGTAGCAAATTTTACTGTCAAATATTTGGAAATGAATAGCTTATTTCTTTAAGTGCTTCCAGACACTGCTATACATTTTTCCTTGCAGAGTATGTTGATGTAGCACATTGTCATTTTGTTTACAAATAAACCACAAAAATAAAACCCTGAAAATGTGGAAATTGCATGTAGAGTAGAAGCTTCCATGATCACCTTCTAATTAAGCAGTTTGCTGGATTCCAACCTATTTCCTCTTTTCTGTCTGTAATATGTTTACTAATAAGTATGCCTTTGGAACACTGATGACTACTAGGTTACTTATGAAGAGTTCCTTGGCACTTGTAGTCACCATGAGTTGAGTGCCTACCAAGAGTCCACTGAGGTTATTCTCAACTCCCTCATGCCAGATAAAACTGTGAAAGGTACTAGGTCATTTAGTTAAGCATTACACCATTTGCTAATATCTGTTTGCTAAAGAAATTCTGTGCACATGTATGTGTGTGTGTGTGTGTGTGTGTGTGTGTGTGTGTATGTTTACATAAAAACTATGTCTAATGCTTTGGAAAAACTCAGTACAAAGAAATTAGTTTTAAAATGCTGTTAAATTAGCTTGTGGTTATTACAACTCTAAAATATTGGAGGAAATGATAAAATTTTTAAAAATCTGTATTCATATTTAATTAGGACTTGATTTAAAAATTTTTTGGTTTTGTTTTATTTCTTCTATTTAATTTCTCACCTCACTTAATTAAAAAAAAACAAAACCTTACAAACACTGAAATCACACTGAATTACAAATATGAGGAGAACACCAATCTACAGATACATTTTCAATAAAAAACCTTGGTTCTATTTAAAAATATTTGCCAGACTGCATATTAAAATGATTTAAGCTAAATATCATTGCAAGAATATGCATGCACACTTTTTTAAAAATTCAAACTTTTTGTGACTATTTCAATTCCAGTGGCTTCAGGATAAAATGACTTATTCTCTGTGCGCTTCTTTGGGGTCATTCTAATGCAGGCATATAAAATGCACTTTTTGAAAGATGAATAATAAGAATTTAATTTAATTTAATTTAATTTAATTTGCTCATAGTAACTTTCTAAAAGACAAGATAACTCCCAAATTAATGTATTAACTCACATATGCACAAGTAATCTTTCAGAAAAGCTTAACTGTGAAAAGATACCTCTACTGGGTTTAGTAGAATCATGCTCTTATGTCATCTTTCTGCAAACCAATGTTCATTTTGACTATATTTGTTCATCTATCTATTCAACTACTTTATTACTGTCAAGCAGATACCTTACCTAAAACAAATTAGCTCCTCAGTTCAGAGATTTCATTCATTTGCATTTACAAGGATTTGGTCAGGGACAAGATCCACTGTCCAGTTAGACACATAGAGTGAATAAGTTGGTGGATTCAACAAGGGATCAGGGGAACTTCTGAGTAAGATAAATATATGAACAGGTTCTCTAACTTCCTTTCCAAAACCAGAATTAAATGATCAAAGAAAAGAAAAGAAAAAAAAAAGAAAAACCTCTACGCCTGCATAAATGTGAAAATCAAAAAAGGCCGCCACTTCTTACACCAAGCCCCTAGGAATTTTGCCCTATTAAATCAGGTTTAAAAAGACCATAAAGAGGAACCTCAAACTTTTTTTCAAAAGAAAGCAGGAAGTATGCAGAGAAAAGCCTAGCAGAGCCTGTACAAAATGTCTTTAATTGGAGAGAATTAAAGCCTCTGGGAAAATGGGGGATACTCTAATAATTTTCCACTGAACATGAGACAGCATCTGTGGAAGCCATGAGAATATGCCACAGAGAATATAACTGATTGATGGCCCAGTTGCTGCTTTTCCAGATTCATCACCACTATCATATTATGGTCATCCTTTCCAAATACTTCTCCCCATCAATGACTGGGCAGAGAGGTGGTCCTAATGCAGTTCTGTTCCTGTGAGACATGAGTCCTCCAACTAGAGATTTTGGCTCAAGGACTCCCCTTCATCCTGGCTGAACCTGCTTTGGAACTCTGTTGCAGACTACCTGGCCCCCTTCCCTCTCTCTCTTCTTCACGGATGTAAAACCTACATGGTATCCGAAGGCTCTCTTTGCCTCCTTTGATTTTCTGATAGTTGTTCTTGATTGTCATTTCCAAATACACATCTGTTGCATGTGTAATCTCATCTTTGTTTCTGTTTCTCAGAAGATCCAAGATTTGTCTACAAAACAGGCAACAGGATAGGGATTTGGGACTGGCTCACTCACCACCAGGCAGGCAAGAAGACGCCATTCTGACTAGTATGTGGTCATTGAGAGTCCCTAGTAAAAAGTGATGGGCAAATTACTAGAGTTAACGTGTCCCAGGGTGACCTGAGAAAACCTGTTAATGTAGGGAAATGCTCCTTCAGGTGCAATTTTTGAAGCATTTTGAAAGATACGGGGTATCTGTGACTACAAGGACAGTGGAATTGACTGGTTACTCTTATGCTGAATTGATGCCTGTTGAGGAACTTTAACAAAAGGTTATTAGCTAAATATGAGGCCTCTTATCTCCTGTGATGAAAGCAGACACAGCAGACAGAAAGACCCGAGGAACTGATAGAGCCATGGAGTTCCAGAGACATTTATATATGAAATTTAAATGTTCAGCCAAACCAGGTATGTCGTGCTAATATCAAGGCCATGGTTGGGAATTTCTGGGATCCTGAAACATGAAATGGGGAAATCAGTAGGGATGTTCTGTTCTGAATAATCCCTCTGAGCCTTCAGATCTTTTAGAAGTAAAAAAGTAAGCTCCAGTAAAAGCTAGAGCACATCCAGTGTTGGTAGCTACTGCAGAGGCATCTCCCTATTAACAGGTATTCCAAAGAAGGTTCCCCACCTCCTCTGATTGCCAAGACAATAGCTAGTGTTAAATCCCACCACAACACTGCACAGGACATGCTGGGCCTCATACTGGAGGAAAGACATTATTCACCAAAAAGAATTAGCTAGCATGCTCCCATAGGAACTTGGCAAATACCAATGGGACTGGAGTTTGAGAATGCTGTATCAAGAGGGGGCAAATGTAAGACTGCATTAAGCAAGAATTCACTGATTTGAGGTCACCTTTTTGGGGACATCTGTCAAGTACATCAGTGGATGGAGAAAACTTTATTAGAGTGGCCCTTAGAAATCTAGAGAAAAAGATGTCCCAAGTGAGTACAATTGAAAGAATAAAGAGGCTGAAGGAAGTGGGGATGCTGGAGGGAAAATGTTATGTAAGTCCAGATAAACCACTAGAGAACTATGTTCCACAGGAGGCCCAAATGCAAAATTCACCAGAACCACTACGAAGTTCAGTGGTGGAATTCCTGTGAAGACCAAGATGACGGGAAGACAGGAATTCAGAGATGGAATTGTTAATATTCATAAGAATGACAAGGTCATCAAAGTAATAGAAGCCTGGGTAGTAAAAGTTTTAACACTAGAAACCAGCAGGCCACAATCATGATAAAGACAAGCAAACTTGCCCACAGGGAGTTGTGGAAATGGTTGATAGAGCACAGATGAAGTCCCTAGGAGCAACAAGCATACAGCCAACAAGGATCTACTAAGCATGTATAACCAGAAAGAGGAAAGAATGTAGGAGCAGTAGACTAAGGGAAGCCATCTCAATAAAAAGCTATGGTTCCTCATTAAGTTCTCAAATCTTAGATCCAGAAACCATGAACTAAAGAGAAGTACGTGTCTCTGGGAGGCAGTCACCCATAGTAATGTGGCAAATATAAGCTCTAACGACTAGTCCTTTCCTCAAAGTAATCTATGATCTTTTACTCAGGTGACTATACTCAAGAGAAAGCATAACACTGAGACATTTCAGATTATTGTGCATAGGTTCTGAGTTGACATTGATACCTCGAGCTCCAAAACATCATACCAGGCCCACTGGTAAAGTGGGAGCTTATGGGGTAAAGTAACAAATGGAATCTTTGCTCATATTGGAACCATGGGTCCATGGATCCACCCAAAAGTTATTTCTCCAGTCACTGAATATATAGTTGAAATTGATATACTTGGCAATTTGCTTAAACCTCAGATTGGTTCCCTGATCTGTGGATTAAGAGCTATCTCTCTATGGAAAACCAAATAGAAACCACTGAAACAGCCCTCCCTAGTCAAAATGATAAATCATATAAAATATGGCATGAACAAGGATAATGACAGAGATTAGTATCACCCTTTGTATTATTTGCTAGGGCTGCCATAACAAAACACCACAGACTGAGTGGCTTAAACAACAGAAATTTATTGTTCCACAGTTTGGGAAGCTAAAAGTCTAAGTTCAAGATGTCAGCTGGTTTGGTTTCTTTTGAGACCTCTCTCCTTGACCTGCAGATGGCTATCTTCTCACTATATTCTCACATGGTCTTTCCTTTGTGTACTTAATCTCTGTGTCTTAATCTTCTCTTCTTATAAAGATAACAGTCATATTAGATTAGGGCCCACCTTATAATCTAATTTTACCTTGTTATCTCTTTAAATCCATATCCAAATACAGTCACATTCTGAAGTACTGGGTGATAGGGATTCAACATACGAATTTGGGGGTGACATTTATATGGTGCTTTATCTTAAAAGACATTGATGCATGGGTTAGGAAACCAAGGGGCAGAAGCAGAGGAGACCCTGCTAGCCATCATTCCCAATTACCCATTGAGGAATTTTGTGCTTCTGTGTTCCCACAACTGCGGACCTCCAAAGATTGGAGGTCTTAGCCCCCAAAAAGAACACACTCTTACAACAGAATATTGCCAAGATCTCTTTGAGCTCTTTGTGTCCAAGGACCAAAAATTAAAAGAGAAATCACCATCATGACTGCCTTAGCACAATGATGGCAGGAGGAAACATGCAAGGAACCCAGGTTATCCACTCTAGTACTTCCTGTACCCATTATAACCGTAAATGGACAAAGACAACAACCTTGGTTTTAAAAGGGCATCATTAACATGAGCCCAGACACATCAGAAATGAATGTTTGGTCCCAGCACCAGGAAATCTACCAAGATCTACCAAAGTGATGAGGATGAGAAATTTTGGAAAGATAGTTTAGGAGAAATGGGATAAATACCAGTCATGACCCAGAGATCAAATGCAGTGAAAGAGGCTATAGTTTGTTCCATTAGACTCGCTCTTCTATGTTTCTTTTCAAGAAGAGAGGTCATAGAAACCAGGGAGCTACTGCATAAATCTACATAGAGAAGTAGATCTGTGCAACAAAAGGCTTGGGTTGTAGTGCCTGTGAAAAGCCCCAGCAGCCACCTTTTGGGAGTTATAATCACTTTCTCACAGAGGCCTCACTTCCCCTGGCCTCATTCCAGTGAGTGGTGACTGAGCATGGCAATGGGAACAATGCAGGCCCATTCCTGCAAGATGTGGAGTTCTTCCAATAGGTGACTGTGACTTTGGCTTGAGGACTCCCTTATTTTGGCCAAAATGTTCATAAAACTATGTTACAATCTGAGCTGCTTCTTCGCCAATTTTAATTACCTCACTCTCCTTCACAAATGTCAGACCTGCATCACAGACTAAAGGCTCTCTCCAGCCTCAACTGCTTGTTCCTCTTTAATCTTTAAAAGCACTTCTCTCCAATACTTCTCTTGTAAGTCTAAACCTGTGTTTGTATCTGCTTTTATCTGAGCTCACACATCTTAGAAGCTGCCATTGGAACACCGAGCATTGTAAAATCAGCTGCTTTCTACTAAAATAAAATGCTCCTATTTTTATTTGAGATCACACTAAATCTATAGATCAATTTAGGAAGAATTTTGTTTGGATATTTAAATCAACAAAACACAAAAACACTTTTTTTGAAATACTCAGGTCAAAGAAGAAGAGCATTATTTTGAAAATATTAATATGAACACCATGTTTCAAAATATATGGCATATAACATACTTTGTAAGCAGAGGAATATTCACAGCAAATTTTGTATTACTATATAAAAATGAAAAAACTGAGTATTAAAATCAATAACCTAGAAAACTAATTAATGAACTTAATGATAGTGGGACAAAAGAAAGTAATAAAAAATGAGAGCAGCGTTAATAAAAATTAAGATATGAACTGTAGAATTCATTTTAAAAATCAAGATCTGTTTGCTTGAAATGGTCAGTAAAATACACAGATCTCTAGGCGGCATAATAAAGAAAACAACACTTTCCTGCTTGAGGCTCCACTCAAAGTTGGCTGCCTTCCTCATCACCTTTTATAAGGGATGGAGTAGTATTACTAGGTGTGGATGTGTTGTGCCTGCAGACACTCTGTAGAATCATATATTTAACTATAAATAAATTGTACGTGTAATTCTACAGTAACAAATGATGAAAGGAGTATATTGTTTTATATAAAATATATATCAACAATTTATATTGTCTCAAGGAAAACTCAAAAATAACTAAAACAATAAAAATAAAATTAGAGAAAGTTTTCAGAAATATTACTATAATTAAAAGTGACGATTACAGCCAATTTTAACAGCATAATACTTTAACATCTGAAGAAACATTTGACTGCTGTTACAGAAGCACAACTTAGAAAAGATGAAAAGCTTCCCATATTATGTTCACAATTGCTAACAAACCTGTAAAAAATAACAATATGAAATCTATAGCCTAAGCAAATTTATCAATATTGAGGCATAACTCTTTTTTAAATTACTTTTTAAATTTTTATACAATTTTTATAAGTTACTTTCTATTTACAGTTATTACAAAATATTGGCTATATTCTCCGTGTTGTACAGTACATCCTTCAGCCTCTCTTACACCCAATAGTTTGTATCTTCCACTACCCTACCCCTATGTGAGGCAGAACTCTTAAAATAATAAATTAAATCCCATCATGTATTTTTAAAAATGGGATTGACTTTATTACAGGAAAACATGGATGAATAACGAAAAATGACTTCACATAATTAATGGAAATACTTGTAAATAAAGAAAAATAATATTTTGTATCAAAATAAGTGGAAAATAATATAGCATATTAAAATAAATGGAAATTTAAGATTCCATTCTGGATTTTAAAATATAGATAACTTTGAAAAACAAAAAAAGCTGGAAAATTTTTACATAAATTTTACTGAGCTTGATGACATCTCTTCAATGGAGATTTATACAGTAATTTAAAAATATTAATTTGATATAAAAGTCAAGTAAACATATATTTATAAATAGAAATTAACAAAGCAGGCCTTTAAACTATCAGAAAAAAATAAACAGAAAAATGAACTTTCAAAAAGTATGCAGATTATTCAAATTTTGAGCTCTACCCTACATCATACACCAGGGTACATTTCAAATATATTAAAGGAGCAAAAATTTTAAATGAGGTAAGAATATACAATGGAGAAAAGACAGCCTCTTCAATAAGTGGTGCTGGGAAAACTGGACAGCTACATGTAAAAGAATGAAATTAGAACACACCCTAACACCATACACAAAAATAAACTCAAAATGGATTAAAGACCTGAATGTAAGGCCAGGAACTATAAAACTTTTAGAGGAAAACACAGGCAGAACACTCTTTGACATAAATCACAGCAGGATCTTTTTTGACCCACCTCTGAGAGTAATAAAAATGAACAAATGAAATCTAATTCAACTTAAAAGCTTTTGCACAGCAAAGGAAACCACAAACAAGATGAAAAGACATCCCTCAGAATGGGAGAAAATATTTGCAAATGAAGCAACTGACAAAGGATTAATCTCCAAAATACACAAACAACTCATGCAGTTCAATACCAAAAAAACAAACAACCCAATCAAAAACTGGGTGGAAGACCTAAATAGATATTTCTTCAAAAAAGACATACAGATGGATAACAAACACATGAAAAGATGCTCAACATCACTAAATATTAGAGAAATGCAAATCAAAACTACAATGAGATATCACCTCACACCAGTCAGAATGGCTGTCATTAAAAAAATCTACAAACAATAAATGCTGGAGAGGGTGTGGAGAAAAGGGAACACTCTTGCACTGTTGGTGGGAATGTAAATTGGTACAGCCACTATGGAGAACAGTATGGAGATTCCTTAAAAAACGAAAAATAGAATTACCATATGACCCAGAAATCCCACTACTGGGCATATACCCTGAGAAAACCATAATTCAAAAAGACACATGCACCCCAGTGCTCATTGCAGCACTCTTTACAATAGCTAGAACATGGAAGCAACCTAAATGTCCATCAACAGAGGAATGGATAAAGAAGAGGTGGTACATATATACAATGGAATATTACTCAGCCATTAAAAGGAACGAAATTGGGTCAACTGTAGAGACATAGATGGACCTAGAGACTGTCATACAGAGTGAAGCAAGTCTGAAAGAGAAAAACAAATATCACATATTAATGCATATATGTGGAATCTAGAAAAATGGTATTGATGATCTTATCTGAAATACGGAAATAGAGACACAGACGTAGAGAACAAAATGTATGGACACCAAGGGGTAAAGGTGGGGGAGTAGGATGAATTGAGAGATTGGGATTGACATATATATAGTATTGATACTATGTATACAGTAGTTAACTAATGAGAACCCGTGTATAGCTCAGGGAACTCTACTCAGTGCTCTGTGGTGACCTAAATGGGAAGGAAATCCAAAAAAGAGGGGATATATGCATACATATACTTTATCCACTTTGCTGTACAGTAGAAACTAACACAACATTGTAAAGCAACTATACCCCAATAAAAATTAATTTTTTAAAAATAAAATAAATAAATTTTAAAAATTAAAATTTTAAAAATTAAAGAAACAAATGCTAAATTAAACAACAGGAACTATAAATTATAATATGCAGGTATCTGGTCTTCAGACAGAAAGGGGCTTTCAAAATTGGATATAAATGAAAATATACCATCAAATAATAATTGATAGAAATCAACATGCGAAGCTTTCAATGTGAATTAAAAATTAACATAAGCATTAAAAAGCAAAAGGAGGGCTTCCCTGGTGGCTCGGTGGTTGAGAGTCCACCTGCCGATGCAGGGGACACGGGTTCGTGTTCCGGTCCGGGAAGACCCTGCATACCACGGAGCGGCTGGGCCCATGAGCCATGCCTGCTGAGCCTGTGCGTCCAGAGCCTGTGCTCCGCAACAGGAGAGGCCACAGCAGTGAGAGGCCTGCGTACCACACAAAAAAAAAAAAGTTAAAAGAGCTAAAAAATGGGAACCCGGCCACAGATGGGCCCACCCCCAACATCATAAAATTTACTACAAGGAACTCAACCAGGTTCTCAAGAGCAAATATTTAGAGAAAAATCCCCTTGGGCTTCTGGCAGAGGCAGGGGAAAAGGAACCATTTTTAAATACTCCAGAGCACTCTGTTTTCAAGAAGGCCTGCCCTCTGGGGAAACTAGTTAACTAAACCCTAAGAAAGAGAGAAAGGAACAGAAAAAAACAATAATGACTGAGAATTTCCCCAAATTAATGTCAGACACCAAACCACAGATCCAGGAATATCAGAGAAAACCAAGCAGGATAAATGGCAAAAAAGCCCTTAAGCTAGGCATATCTTTTTCAAACTACAGAAAACTAAAGGGAAAGAAAAAAATCCTGAAAGAAGCAAGAGGGGGGTAAAAAACCCATCTTACCCACAGAGGAACAAAGATAAAAACTGCCTTCAACTTCTCCTCAGAAACCATGCAAGCAAGAAGAAAGTAGAGTGAAATATTTAAAATGTTGAGAGATTTCTACATATATCATGTAAATTCTCGGATCTTTAGTCCCACTGATGGTAGCTGGGGTAAAACTATTTCTAACCCTCTTCGTCACCTTCTGTCCTCTTCTCCCTGCCCTTTCTCTCACTTCCACCCCAGGCACCAGGGGAAGGGGTTGGCGGACTCACACATTTGATGGAAGAAGGAGAGGCTGGGGAGGAGGTGCTAAGGACTAGCCACAGGGAGGGGCAAACTTCCACTTCTGAGATACACATTCCTTTGTCATCTCAAGTCAGGGAGAAGAAGAAAAAGAGCAAGGATGGGGTGGGAAAAGGCAATATTTTGAATCTCTATACAAAACTACAAAATTCATTTCTGCTTTGGAAGGGTGGAAAAGACATTTTACTTCTATCTGATAGAGAGCACGAACCTCCAGGAGGGTAAATATGGCATTGGAAATATTAAAGCGGAAGTTAATTTTGCAATTTCTCTTATTTTTGTAACAACAACAACAACAAAAGCTGAGCACGAGGAATTTGAAGACTTAGAGAAGATTTATACCATTGTTGTACCATTGCTTTGGTTTGTACCATTGGTTTGTACCAATGATTTGTACCACTGTTTCATTTCTGCCTGACTCTTAATACCCAGTGAATTAAAAGGCCAGTTTTAAATGCAAAACAAAAACAAAAATAAAACAAACAAAAAATTGTTGAGAGAAAAAAACCCCCACCAACCTAGAAGTCTGTAATATGTGAAATTATCCTTCAAAAGTGAAGGAGAGAAAAAAAAAAAGTGAAGGAGAAATAGACTTTCTCAAATAAATAAAACTTGAGGGAATTTGTTGCCAGGAGACATGTCTTGCAAATGATGTTTCTAAAAGTTTTTTGGCAGAGGAGATGAGGCTCAGAGGCTGCCCCCGCCCCTGCAGGAGAGTTCTGCCTGGGCTCGGGAACATCCTAGCCAGACTCACCTGAGCACAGAGCATCCTGGAGACAGTGAAGACGTCAGTCACCAGGGAGGCCACCATTCTGAGGTGAAGAGTAGAAAGTGCTTAAAGTTGGGGTAGGGGAGCAGAGGACTTTACTTTCTGCAGCCTGGTGCTAGCCAAGCCCCCAAGATACTTCCTGACTAATCTCACCCCACCCCCATGCTAACTTCCTGGTCCCTTAACAATGCCCTTCACTTTGGCTAAAGGGGCAGAAAGAATTCTTCCATTGAAAGGAAGAAGGCCCATCAAGGAGAGGTCATATGCCTGGTTGTCTAGTCAGGTGACTGGCAGACAGCTAGGCCTCTGGAGCCTGATGGGCTGCACGATGGTTCTTTCTAGGCTGGATCCACTTCTAAGTCCCTCTGACCTCTGAAACTTAGGGCCAAGCCCCGCCCACAACGGGAGCCCAAGCATATGAGAACTAAGGTGGGACCATTTCAGGATGACTTCCATCTTGACTTACACTTGAAAAAAATCTTCTAAGTTTAGCAAAATGGGCCCTCAGATTTTCTTGAGTCCTCTGAGCTGTTCCTACTAGCCACCAGCTGCCCCAGCTGCCCAGACCAAATCAAAGAAGACCTTGGCTAGACCCTATAAAAGGAATGTGATGGTGGTAGATGACGTTCACACTCCATTTCTGCTGCCAGGCGCTCCATATAAAGACTTGATGACATGTAATTTGGCTAGAGGAGTACTTTCAGATTTGTTGTATCAGACCAGTGTCCCAAAGGAAGTTGCTGATTATATCATCTTTGGCATAGTTATACAGGAAGTGAAAACAAGCAATGTGGCTAGAGAGGCTGCCCTTGGAGATGACCTCTCTGACACATCTCCTGTATACGCTGTCACCATGGCTTGCATTTTTGCTAACCAAACCAGGACCACAGGTGTTGGCTTGATTACTTCTGGCCAGTATGATGTAGTCATGGCAGGTGGTATAGAGTTAATGTCTGATGTCCCTATTTGTAATTTGAGGAAACACATGCTTGATCTCCATAAGTCCAAGACTCTAGGTCAGTGACTATCTTTAAAATCTAAATTCAGATTGAATTTCCTACCATCTGAGCACGACCATGTATCACTCTGAAGACCGACTTGCCTCTGCCTTGCTGTTTCTCGACTGGAACAGGGTGAGTACGCACTGCACTTGCACAGTCTGGCCAAGAAGGCACAGGATGAAGGACTCCCTTCTGATGTTGTACATCTTCAAAGTACCAGAAAAAGATACACTTACCAAAGATAGTGGCATTTGTCCTTCTTGAAGCAGATGGCCAAAATAAAACCTACATTCATCAAGCCTTATGGTACAGTGACAGCTGCAAATTCTTCTTTCCTGACTGATGGCACATCTGCAATGCTGAGGAAAAGGCTCTGGCCTTGGGTTATAACCCGAAGGCGCATTTGAGGGATTTTGTGTATTTGTCTCGGGATTCGAAAGATCAACTTTTACTCGAACCAAGATATGCTACTCTAAAAGTGCTAGAAAAGGCAGGATGAACAATGAATGGTATTGATGCTTTGGAATTTCATGATGCTTTCTCAGGTCAGATTTTAGCTAATGGTAAAGCCATAGATTCTGATTAGTTTGTACAAAACTACATGGATTAAATAAAAGTTGGGTTGCCTCCTTTGAAGAAGTTTAACAACTGGGGTGAGTCACTGTCCTTGGGACACCTGTATGGAGCCATTGGCTGCCAAAAAATTATGGAAGGAAGCAGGCCAGTATACCTTAGTGGCTGTCTATGCAGGTGGAGTGAAGGGCCATGCTATGATAGATAACAGACCAGGAAAAAGTGACTTGGAGTTTCTGCGCAACACTCACATTAGACAAGGCCATTTCAGTACATTACTGAATGACATATATAGTTACTGCTTCTCCTAGGAAAACACAATTTGTGGCCTTCTGTTAAACCTTTGCAATTAAACCTTGCTAGTGTTCCAAGCTTTCCAAAAATCATGGTTTACTTCTCTTTCAGGGATTTCTTAGTCACCATAATCTCACACAGTGATATGTTTAAGCAATTGTTTCTGGTCTCTATTTTCATTAAAGATTAAACAAGGGGCTGCAATTTGAGAAAGAGATTAGCTAGGGTTTGGAATCATCTTTGTAATATTGGCAAAAAATACTCATTCATGTTTGTGACCTAAAGATAAATGTTTTCCTATAAAATACAAACCAATGTGCCTCTATCTTTATGGAAAGACAATTCAGAATTTAAACCTCACTTAAAACTTACAGTAAATATTGAGATATATAAATACCATATTTGTTAACTGGAGTTAACAAACTCCAGTTCTCTTAAACTGAAGAAGTATTGGGGGAAAAAAGTTCTTTAAAGACAAGGAAAATAATAAAGATCAGAAATTCAGATCTACATAAAGAAAGGAAGAGCAAAAAAGGAATAAGTGAAAATATAATAAAAACTTTTTTTTAATTCTCAGTTGAAAAAAAAAAAAATTCTTAGTTGACCTAACAGATATTTGTTCAAAAAATAATACCAACAATATATTTGATTATGTATGCTTATATATATATTTTTTAAATATATATATGCTTATGTATGCTTATATATAAGAGAAAAGAATGACAGCAATGATACAAAGAATGAAAAGAAATAATTAGGATATTGTGTTATTATTAGGTACACTACCCATGAAGTGGTACACTGTTATTCAAAAAGGGACTTAAATTATATATGTAAATGCCTATTGCCACATTTATGGCAACCATAAAAATGATAAAAAGTAGATGTATAACCTATATGCTAAGCAAGGAGGAAAAATGGAATCATATAAAATGCTCATTTGAAACCACCAAAGGCATACAAAAAGTGACAGGCAAAAATAGGAACAAAGAAGGAGAGCATTAAATAGAAAGCAGTAATAAAGATGGTAGATATGAGTCCAAATATATCAATGATCACTGTGAACATCAATGGTCCAAATACACCAATTAAAAGAAAAAAGATTGTCAGAGTGAACCACAAAATAAGACCCAATTATCTGATGTCTACAAGAAACTCATTTTAAATATAAAGACACATATAGATTTGAAGTAAATGGCTGGAGAAAAATATATCATAGTAATACTAATCAAAGAAAGCAGAAGTAGCTACATTAATTTCAGATGGAGTAGATTTCAAAGAAAGAAAATTATTAAGGATAAGGCACTATGTAATGATAAAGGGGTTAATTTTCCAAGAAGGCATTACAATCTTTAACACGTATATGTCTAACAACAGAGCATCAAACTATGAGAGGCAAAAACTGATAGAACTACAAGGAGAAATAGATGAATCCACTATCATGGTTGAAGACTTCAAATCCCTCTATCAGACATGGACAGAATGAGCAGGCAGAATAGCAGTAAGGACACAGTTGAACAAAACATCACCATCAATCAACTGAATATAATTGACATTTATAGACTAAATCTTCCAACAACAGCAGCATACACATTCTTTTTGAACTCACATGGAACATTCCCCACTATGGACCATATTCCTGGTCTAAACGCACCTTAAAATTTTAAAAGAAGAGAAATCATATAATGTCTATTCTCAGATAACAATGAAATTTAACTGGAAGTCAATAATAGAAAGATAATTGGAAAATCCCAAAATATGTGGAGATTGAACAGCACACTTTTTTTTTTTTTTTTT
>NW_020173215.1:13497395-13534189 GCF_003031525.2 Neophocaena asiaeorientalis asiaeorientalis
AACCCCCTTTTTTTTTTTTTTTTGCGGTATATGGGCCTCTCACCGTTGTGGCCTCTCCCGTTGCAGAGCACAGGCTCCAGACGCACAGGCTCCGGACACGCAGGCTCAGCAGCCACGGCTCACGGGCCTAGCTGCTCCACGGCATGTGGGAATCTTCCAGGACCGGGGCACGAACCCATGTCCCCTGCATTGGCAGGAGGACTCACAACCACTGCGCCACCAGGGAAGCCCCCAACACACTTCTTAATAACACATGAGTCAAAGAAGAAAACTGGAGAAAAATTTTAAATCACTTTTTCCTAAATTAAAATTAAAACACAACTTATGAAAAATTGTGGGATGCAACAAAAGCAGTATTTAGAGGGATTTTATAGCATCAAATGCATATACTATAAAAGAAGAAAGATTTAAAATCAGTAATCTAAGTTTCCATAGGAAGAACCTAAAAAGAGAATAGAAAACAAAATCCAAAGTAAGCAGAAGGAAAGAAATAGTAAGAATTAGAGCAGAAATCAATGGAATTTAAAACAAGAACTAAATAGATTAGATCAACAAAACCAAAAGCTGTTTCTTTGAAAAGATAAGATAAATTGATAAATCTTTAGCCTAGTTGAGAAAAAAAGACAAGTCACAAATTACTAATATCAGAAATGAAAGAAGTAGCATCACTACAGACTCTATGGACATTAAAAGGATAATGAAGGAATACTATAAACAATTCCATGCCCACAAATTTGATAACCTAGATTAAATGGGTCAGATCCTTTAAAGACATAATTTGCCAAAAATCACACAAAAGAGATATAGACAATCTAAATAGCCCTAAACTTATTAAATAAATTGAATCGACAATTAATAACATTCCAAAACAGGAAGCACCAGGCCCAAGTGGGTTCACTGGTGAATTATACCAAATCTCTAAGGAATAAATTGTACCAGTTATTTACAAGGTTTATCAGAGGATGGAAGCAGAGGAAATGCTTCCTAACTCATTCTATGTGGCCAGCTTCACCCTAATACTAAAACGAAACAAAGACATTACAAGAAAAGAAAACTATAGGCCAAAATCTCTCATGAGCATAGATGCAAAAATCCTCAACAAAATATTAGCAAGTTGAATGCAACAATGTACAAAAAGAATTATACAGTACAACCAAGTGGGTTTTATTCCTGTTAGGCAAGGCAGGTTGAGCATTCAAAAATGAGTTAATGTAATCCATCAGTATAGGCTAAAAAAGCAAAATCACATGATATCAATAGATGCAGAAAAAGTATTTGATAAAATCCAGCCACCACTTATGATAAAAAACTCTCAGTAAACCAGGAATAGAGCCAAACGTTCTTAACTTGATAAAGAATATCTATAAAAATTCTACAGCTAACATCAAACTGATTGGCGAGAAACTTGAAGTTTTCCCATTAAGGTCAGAACAAGGCAAGGATGTCTCCTCTCATCACTCTTTTTCAGTACTGTACTAGAAGTTCTAGCTAGTGCAGTAAAACAGGAAAAGGAGGTAAAAGGTATATGGATTGGGAAGGAAGAGATATAATTATCTCTGTTTGTAGATGACATGATCATCTGTGTCAAAAATCTGAAAGAACTGACAAAACTAATAAGTGATTATAGCAAGGTTGGAGAATACAAAATTAATATATACCAATCAATTACTTTTATACAATTATATATCAGCAATGAAGAAGTAGAATTTGAAATTAAAAACACTACCATTTACATTAGTACTAAAAAAGTGAAATAGTTAGGTATAAATCTAACAAAATGTGTACAAGATCTATATAAGGAAAACTATAAAACACTGATGAACAAAGTGGAAGAAAAACTAAATAAATGGAGAGATAGTTCATGGTCGTGTGTAGGAAAACAAAATTGTCAATATTGTTAAGATGTCGGTTTTCCCTATCTTGGTCTACAAATTTAACGCAATCCTAGTCAAAATACTAGCAAGTTATTTTTTGGATATGGACAAACTGGTTCTATGGTTTATATGGAGAGTCAAAAGAACTAAAATAGCCAAGAAAATACTGAAGAAGAACAAAGTTGGAAGACTGACACTGCCTGACTTCAAGACTTACTATACAACTACAGTAATCAAGAAAGCATGGAATCAGTGAAAGAATAGAAAATTGATCAGTGGAACAGAATAGAGAGCCTAGAAGGAGACATATAAATATAGTTAACTGATTTTTGACAAAGGAGTAAAAGCAATACTATGGAGCAAAGACAGTCTCTTCAACAAATGGTGCTGGAGCAACTGGACATCCACAAGCAAAAAAAAAAAAAAAAAAATGAGTTTAGACACAGAGCTTACATCCTTCACAAAAAATAACTCAAAATGGATCAGAGATGTAGATGTGAAACACAAAACTATAAAACTCCTCGAAGATAATATAGGAGAAAACCTAGATTACCTTGGGTATGGCAAAGACTTTTTAGATACAACTCAAAAGTCATGATCCATGAAAGGAATAACTTACAAGTTGGATTTAATTAAATTTACAAACTTCTGTTCTATGAAAGACAATATCAAGAAAACAAGAAGACATAGACTGGGAGAAAATATTTGCAAAACCCACATCTGATAAAGGACTATTATCCAAAATATACAAAGAACTCTTAAACCTCAACAGCAAGAAACAAACAACCTGATTTAACAAATGGGCCAGACTTTCGCATGCCTCACCAAAAAGAGATACACAGATGGCAAATAAGCACACAAAAGATGCTCCACAACATGTCATCAGGGAAATGAAAATTAAAACAAGGAGATACCCCTACAAACCTATTAGAATAATCAAAATCCAAAACACTGACAATCCCAAATGCTGGTGATGATGTGGAGCAACATGAACTCTGATCCCTGCTGATGGTTTCTTACAAAAGTAAATATACTCTTACTTTATGATTCAACAATCATGTTTCTTGGTATTTTACTCAAAAGATTTGATAACTTATTATATCCAAACACAAATACCTGCACATGGATGTTTATAGTAGCTTTATTCATAATTGTCAAAAGTTTGAAGTAACGAAGATGTCCTTCATTAGGCGAGTAAGTAAGTAAACTGTGGTACATCCAGGCAATGGAATACTATTCAGCACTAAAAAGAAATGCACTATCAAGCCATGAAAAGACATGGAGGAACCTTAAATGCATATTACTAAGGGAAAGAAGCCAATCTTAAAAGGCTATGGACTGTATAATTCCAACTCTATAATATTCCAGAAAAGGCAAAACAATGTAGACAGTAAAAAGATCAGGGGTTGCAGGGGTGTGTGTGGGAGGGAGGAATGAATTGATGGAGCAGAGAGAATTTCAGGACAGTGAAAACACTCTGTATCATACCATAATGATGAATGCATGTCATTATACATTTCTCCAGACCTATAGAATTTACAGCACCAAGAGTGAACCATAATATAAATTATGGACTTTGGGTGATTGTGATGTATCGATGTAGGTTCACCAATTTTAACAAATGTACCTCTCTGATGGGGGATGTTGATAACTGGGGGAGGCTGTGCATATGTGGAGGCCAGGGGTATATGGGAAATCTCTGTACCTTCCCCTCAATTTGTGAACCTAGTAAACAAATTTTATTTTATCTAAAAAATAAAGTCTTAATAAAACAACACCACCAAATTTCTAATCACATATTTAAGAGAGAAGGAAAAGTAGGTTTGTTTAAGAGGTGAAGAGGAGAAATAACCCTCAAGCTGGGCATGTAGAATCATATAATATAAAGATGGGAAGAAAGAGATAAGCAAGAGTGAATTGTTAGAGTTAGCTTGAAAGTGAAAGAGGCAGTAACCAAAAGACTTCCCACGTTTCTGAAGATGCCATTTGATTGCCAAAGTCGCTGTTCTAACAAAATTATTTGGAAGCCCTCTAGACCCCTCTGAAGTTTGCCTTCCTTTTTGTCATAAGTCCTATCAGTAGCCTCCAGAACAACATGTAGAGATTCATCAGTTTCATTCTTCAAATCTCTAATGTATCTTCTGGGAAAATGACACATCAACAGAATCCATTACTCCAATCAATATTTCAGGAAGCCCTGAGAGCATATGCTTGCCAGTGACAATCTATGTCATCACTCCAAAGGAAAGGTGAACATTCCTTCCTAGCCTTTTTTTAAATGGATGTTAGATACTGCATGAGAAAATATCAAACCTATCCATTTCACTAATTTCACTGTTTCATTGAGGAAAGTATTGGTTGTTCAATGAAAAAAGGAATGACACATTCATAGGAAAATGGTCATTTATAAATGGATATCTATCCGTCACATTACTGTAAAACAATTACTTGAGAAAAAGCATCCTCAGCAGAACAAAAGACTTGAGAAATAAGGTCTCTGTAACTGGTATCATGAACAATTATAGTCCTTACACACTCATTTTAATACTTCAACTTTTCAATGATAACAGTTCTAATGTCTAAATATGAGGAAAAAACATCACCAGCACCTGGTTGTATCCTCCTATCCCTTTCACACATTTAAATACTAAATTCCTAAAACATTTAAAAGAATATATTGTTTCACTTTCTTCTTCCACATTTATCTATTTAACCATCTGTCTGTTTACCTACCTGCCTTTCTACTGCCTACTTACCTACCTATTAATTATCTACCTATCTTTCTATCTCAACAAGAATTTCATATGGAATACCTTAATACAAATTATTCTTTGTTGATCATTTGTAAGATGTTGAAAACTTTGTGACCTTTTGTCAAACAGTTATTAACTCATTAGATTCCCATTGCCCAGTTATAACAACTGTATACTTTAGAAGTAGATAAATAATAAGTAATTTTTATGATTTTGTATTTTTTGTTATTTAGGTACATTTAAGGTGTCGCGAATATTTGGTAATATGATATTAAAACTGTTCTATACAGAAACTGTCACTGCAGTATAAAACTAACATGTGTCTTCAATCTGTCTTATTGGGTAGTCTTTTTGGTTTGTGTTAATATAAATCTGGAGTCAAAAATTTATCCTTATTGAAACTCTATTTTCTTTAAGCTTATAGTCAAAATTATACTTATTTAAATGAATCTGCTATCATTTGAGCTGAATTAATTTTATTCTTAACAGGTTGAGAATATTTTTCTTTGTAAGCTAAACTCAGTTTGAGGCGTTTGCATAATACCTTAACAATAAAGATGAAAAATCCTGAGGTAGACTTAGATCTGATAGCTTTATGTATTTAAGATTCTCTTTGTTATTGTTAATCCTCCTTGTATATATTCTCACAGAACGCAATTCAGTGTTTGAGACAAACTCAATTACTGAAATTTACAGTATGTGAGAAACTTTAAACTATGTTTAAAGATACCATAGAGATGTGGGAAAAAATACAGACTGCTATAGGAAACCATAACTAGGAGACTAAGATGAACATTTATCTACTCAAGGGGAAAAAATGCAATTCCTCTTGAGATTTGAAGAATTATTTGATATAATCTATACTGATTTTTCATATTACAAAATAAATAATTTGGGGGAAGTTAAAAATGTTAAAAGCATAACGAAATCTAAAATAAGAGGGGATATATGTATACGTGTAGCTGATTGACTTTGCTGTACAGTAGAAACTAATGCAACATTGTAAAGCAACTATACTCCAACAAAATTAATTTAAATAAATAAATAAAAATGTTAAAAGCATAAAGAAGTTTAAAAATACCATTTTTTGCTTACAACTTATATCTGCAGTCACCATGTTTTGTAAATTGGTAATATATTTGTTTTCCACTATTCATATATTATTTCAGAAAGTTTCTATTTATTTATCAGAATATTTTATAAATATAAGGATTGTTTACTATATCTATATCTGATGTTCTACCACCAAGAAGAGGAAATATGTAAATACAATAATATTCAGTGTATATTTTAAATCCCCTACCTCCATATTCCCAGGTGACTGAAAAGAGGAAAGCATGGCACAGGAAAGCAAGAGGGGAAAAAGGCAACTTTAAAAAAATCTAGTGTTTCTTACAGGAAGAGAGGAAAAAGAATGGAGGGAGGTGAAAGGAAAACATAGGGTCCTTTTTCAAAATGTTGCCATTGAGATAGGGAGAAGAGAAATGAGCAGATAAAGATAAATAGATAGATAATAGATAATGGATAGATAGATGGATATTAGATTGATGTTATCGGCTGAATTGTGTTCCCTCAAAATTCACATATTGAAGTCCTAACCAGAACCTCAGAATGTGATTGTACTTGAAGATGGGGGTCTTTAATGAGGTAATTAAATTAAAATGAGATCATTAGTGTGGGCCTTGATCCAGTCTCACTGGTGACCTTATAAGAAGAGGACATTTTGACACACAAAGAGACAAAGGGTGCACTTACACAGACGGACAACCATCTACAACCATCCAGAGGCAGCAAAAGAGAGACCATCTACAAGCCAAGAAGAGAGGTCTCAGGAAAAACCAAACTTGCTGACACTTGGTAGACTTTCAGCTACCATAACTGAGAAAGTGCATTTCTGGGGACTTCCCTGGTGGTCCAGCAGTAAAGAATCCTCCTTCCAATACAGGGGACAGGGGTTCAATCCCTGGTTGGGGAACTAAGATCCCACATGCCGTGGGGCAACAAAGCCCGCACCACAACTACTGAGCTCGCACACCTCAACAACAGAGCCCGTGTGCCGCAAACTACAGAGCTCATGTGCTCTGGAGACTGCGCGCCACAACTAGAGAAGAGAAAACCTGTACGTCACAACTAGAGAGCCCGCGCGCTGCAAAGAGCACTGCAATGGAAAATCCCACATGCCGCAAGGAAGATCCCGCTGCCACAACAAAGACCCAACGCAGCCAAATAAATAAATAAATAAATATTAAATAAAGAAAAAGAAAAGCTCTTTATGAGCCTTAAAAAGAAAAACAAAGTGTATTTCTGTTGTTTAAACCACCCAATTTGTGGCTCAAACAAAACAAAACAATAAATGTTTTCCTTATCCCTATTTGGGATTCTGTGAGGAGACAGCCTTTTACAGTGTCTATATGTTAATCTGGAACAGGCCCAACAGACAAATATGCCACCAGGGATTATGCCCACAATTTCCCGAAGCTCCTACAACTTAGGTAATAGAGCATTTCCTGTGTGCTCCCTGGGGGAGACCCAGAAAGGGTCCATGGACCTGCTCTTGTGAAGGTCCTTCACTGCAGTAGGAGTGTGAGGTGACCCTAAATGGAGGCTGTGGGATGGGATGACCTGACCCATAAGTACAATAGAGGCTGTGACTTGTCACAGAAAGACTGCAGTGCTAGCAAGAGGTGGCCAGCGCAAGTTGGCAGGGAACCTAGTATTTAATAGGATGTACTGCCACAGAAACTACCAAAGACCCACAGGACAGGAAGAGGACAGACCCATGGATCTAAAGACACCTTCTCTTAGCAGTGGAGGCAGGTAAGCTTTTCTCTTAACAGAGATACCAATCTGGGAAGGAGAAATCCTAATAACACCTATATATTTACAAAATGCCAAAGAAAGTGTTTAAAATGAAAGGTCCACTGTCTGTGTAATGCCCACACTACCCTGGCCTAAGAGGACTCATGAATACTGATGGGTACCTTAATTTTTTGTTAAATCGCTTATACAGGCAAGAAAACATAATCCCCTATCCACTCCCACTATCTGTGTATAAATATAAGGTTCCACAACAAGTACATGTTTCTCTTTTGCTGAACTCATAAAAGGTAACTCTGGATTAGGCTATTAGAAGTATTTAAGCTATTGAAGTTGCTGCTTCCAACAATATTTGAGTTGATATTAAAATAGCAGAACGTATTTTATTATTTCATAAGAAAAGAAATGTGACAGGTGGCGAGGAAACTAGACTCTGGAAAGGTGACTAATTATTAGCCCCCATGCAATGGAGGGTCTACAGGAGCTTAAGCACAAGCAGTGTCAGTCATATCTTAGGAAATGGAGTGAATGTGTCTTTGGTAAGGAAGCATAAATAAAACTACAAAGAAATAGGAAATGAAAGAATGGAAAAGAAATACGGTGGGGGGAGAGTAAGGGGCAGAAAAATAAATAAACTCTAATGTTTAACCTCATTTAAATTGTATAATTTCATAGAGACACAGATGTAGAGAACAAACACATGGATACCAAGGGGGGAAAGGGGGGATAAACTGGGAGATTGGGATTGACATAGACACACTACTATGTATAAAACAGATAACTAATGAGAACATACTGTAGCACAGGGAACTCTACTCAATACCCTGTGGTGACCTAAACGGGAAGGAAATCCAAAAAAGAAGGGGGTACATATATATGTATAGCTGATTTACTTTGCTGTACAGCAGAAATTAACACAACATTGTAAAGCAACTATACTCCAATAAAATTAATAAAAAAATAAATTTTATAATTTCAAAATGTTTTCACTAAAACATATTTCTAAACTTTTGTTCCTCAAGGGTCTATGACAGGAGCTAGCAAATTATAACATGTGAGGAAATCCAAACTTTTGCAAGACTAACCAAGAAAAAAGAGAGAAGAGTCAAATTACTAATATCAGAGACATTTGTATTAAAAATTGAGAGAGATCCTACTCTAGTCATTCAAGACATACCCCACACAAGATCTCTCTTAGACACAGATTCAAGTGGGAAAAGGAAAACTTTAACTTTATATCCTATTTTCTAGTGTACCAGTGTCAGAGCTCTTCTCAAAACAACCTCTTTGATGAAGTACGCAAAGCAGAAATGTGACTTGGATATTATCGCTTAGTGCAGAAAATACAAGATTCGTAGCAGGCATGATATGAAAATTAGAAAGTAATTCTTCAAGCAATGAAAGGAAACAGAGTAATCAGTAAACACTAGCGGCTGTCTACTTAATAAGGAGACTAGTTTTATCAGGTCTGAGCTAATTGCCATATTCTGGGTTTAAATTAATGAAGTTGTAACAAAATCATTTTTACACTAAGCAATCTTCTATGTCTTTACTGTGGGTGGGATATGAGACATACTTAGTAAGGTATTAAAACAGATTGTTTGAAAAATAGGTTGAACAGATGGAATAATGAACCCAACAACTCAGCAGAGTTTATCCATTTTGAAATTTTATACCAATGCTGATTGTTGAGGTTTTATGAAATTTTTCCTGGATTTTTTTTTTTTTTTTTTTTTTTTTGCTTTTGCTTAGTACTGCTTACTGTAGCTTTCCTACTTGCGAGAGGCACCTGTCTTTTTAAACTACACCCAGAAAAATTCACCTCTTGCAACCCACAGGACAATGCTGCAGGGGAAACCTGGGAAGAATGAACAGCCTCTGGAAGGCCTCATCGCTAGGTCAGCACCAAGCCAAGAACAGAAACGGAAGTCACTTAATCTGAATCCAATCATCTTTTGTGGCTCTCCTCTCAAGGGCAAAGGGGGAAAATAAAAGCCTCAATGGAAGCCAAGGTTCTAGAAAAGCCGCGTCCCCTGCATCGGCAGGTGGACTCCCAACCACTGCGCCACCAGGGAAGCCCTTTCCTAGATTTTTAAACAGTATTTTAAAATACCTTTTGCAAAATAAATCATTCCTAATTAATTATAACTTAGAAATGATCAAGATAGGTAACTAATAAAAGCGATATTAAACTATCCTTTGAACTTGAATATAAATCGTTACATACCGTAGTATTCTGTTTTATAATAACATTAAGATTACTTTTAGATAGTATACACAAATATATTGACGTGTACCAATCTATGATAAGTAATATGTCTACAATATACTTGATACAATACTATGAAAATCATTCTAAAAAAAATTACAAGGGGCTTCCCTGGTAGCGCAGTGGTTGAGAGTCCGCCTGCCGATACAGGGGACACGGGTTCGTGCCCCAGTCCGGAAGGATCCCACATGCCGTGGAGCGGCTGGGCCCGTGAGCCATGGCGCTGAGCCTGCGCGTCCGGAGCCTGTGCTCCGCAACGGGAAAAGGCCACAACAGTGAGAGGCCCGCGTACCGCAAATAAGTAAATAAATAACAATAAAATAATTATAACTATGATCCAAGAAAAGTATCTGGAATTAAAAGAAGATTCATATCTACATACTGATAAAATTGACCTGAGGGGCTTCCCTGGTGGCGCAGTGGTTGAGTCCACCTGCCGATACAGGGCATACGGGTTCGTGCCCTGGTCTGGGAAGATCCCACATGCCGCGGAGCGGCTGGGCCCGTGAGCCATGGCGCTGAGCCTGCGCGTCCGGAGCCTGTGCTCCGCAACGGGAGAGGCCACAACAGTGAGAGGCCCATGTACCGCAAAAAAAAAATAAATAAAATTGACCTTCAATAATTAATTGCAAGACATACCCTAGTGATTTTTTTAGACTAAGAACAGAATTAAACTGGAAAGAAAAAAAAGAGAGAGAGAGAGAGAAAAAGTCCTTTAGACAGACCCCTAGGAAAAAGAGCAAATTTCATATGAACATGATTTCTCTTTGAGGAATCTGCTAAAGTATGAGCATCATCCAACACAGACATGACTAAGGGAATTTCAGCAAAAGAATGGATGGTGAGCATTTTATATCTATGCAAGTGTAGACTTATGACTAACATCAAAGTTGGAGGTAAAGAGGTAAGAATACAGTATACGTGTTCAGATAAAGTAGAGATAAAAGACCTAAAATACAGGAGAAAAAGAGTAGAAATAGGTGAAAACAGAATAAGTTCATTGCTGTATAGGTAAAAGGAGGGAGTCAAAAGATACCATTTAAAAAGTACAAATCAGATAGTATTAGGTTGAAAGTATGCAATTACTGATATTCAGCCATTTTGAAATAGAAATTCAACTCCTAGGCATGTACCCTACAGGAACAAATATTTATGTTCCCCAAAAGATATAGGTAGGAATGTACATAGAACTTTTATTCACAGTAGCATCAAACTGGGAATAACCTAAATGCCCATGAAGAGTATAATGGAAAAATAAATTGTGCTATATTCATATAGTGGTATAGTAGTAGGAATAAAAAACACACATTGTCTCAAGCTCTAAAATGTATGAATCTCATAGGCATTATGGTAAGCTGGAGAATACAGACACGAAAAACGTATACACTGTATGACTGCATTTATTTGAAGTTCAAAAGCACAAAAAATGAATCCATTGTAATAAAAATTAATATAGTGGCTACCTTTGCAGATTGACTTGGAGGCTTCATGGGCTGGTGATGTGCCATGTCTTTAAGTAAGTAGTGATGATACAGGGGAATATATTTATATAAATTCATCAAGTTGTACATTTAATTTTTGTACACTTTATATAAACTTTATGCATTTACCTAAAATTCTAAGAAAAAATTAAGCTAAGTAATTAAATACCATAAGGTAAATAGGTGACAAAAAATCATTCAGAACAATTTTTCTCCTATACTAAATGTGAAAAAGTTATGCAAAACTCATGTTTTTTAGTCATGATTTTATCTCAAAGCTGTTGTGGATTAATGAAATTGGTTCTAAAATGTCAGCATTTATTTTCAAAGAATTTTTTTGGTATTTTTTTTTTGTTGTTGTCTATATGAGTCACCCAAAAGATATATTGATATTTTTACCTATTATACTTGCCTAAAACATATTTGAAATTGGAGGAGTTACTCCAGAGGACAGCAAAGACTATTTAAGCATGACTTTATTCTACCTTTAGTGAAAATAACATTAAAATAAAGTCAGAATTACTAGAATATATAAAATCTGCAGGTAATTGAGATTAAACCCTAATCTAATTAAGATTATATTAGTTAGTAAAATATGGAAACACTATATTGGGAACCAATAAATGAAAATATTAAGAAGATTTTATAAGCCTCAATATATTTGTTTGGTTAAAAGGCTATCCTCTACTGGTAAATTTTATGGTCTCAGTAATTAGATAGGGGAAATCCAAATATAATTTTTACATTCCTTTAAGTAAGCAGGTTCTGGAGCTAAATATCTAGGTCTGCTAGAACAATTTGGTACTAAGTAGTTACTCCTTTCTCAAAAGACTGACAGTACAATTGAGAGTAAAAGTCTCTTTTTGTTTCTGTATTATATGCTGGCTTAAAACACTTAAAAACAAGTTACATATCCAGTTTTATTTTTATTGATAAGCTATATGGCAGTCAGGTTAGTTAAAACATAAAGGATGTGTTGTGTGTATCTAATTTTTAAAAGATCTGGAAGAAAATCTAAGCACTTTATTTTGTTAACCATCTTGATAGAAAAGGTATGGAATGAAATCACAGTCTCTACTAAGAAAATTACTGTGCATGTCAAAGTTTATTTAATACAAAAGTCTATTTTGCCATTTTTCACTATTCTAGAATGTAACAGGAATGGGGAATGTCAGGATATACAATTAAATCTGTACTCAGAATACTGATCTTGAAAATAAGTGTATGTACAGTTTGAGAAATCAGTAGCTAAGTGAAAATGGAGAGGTAACTGATTACTTCAGCTCTCTGCAAGTTTTGTAAAGTAAAAAGAAAAGGTCTATGGAGAACAGTACGGAGGTTCCTTAAAAAACTGAAAATAGAGCTACCATATGATCCAGCAATCCCACTCCTGGGCATATATCCGGAGAATACCATAATTTGAAAGGATACAGGCACCACAACGTTCCTTGAGGCTCTGTTTACAATAGCCAGGACATGGAAACAAACTAAATGTCCATCAACATTGGAATATATAAAGAAGATGTGGTACATAGAATATTACTCAGCCATAAAAAGGAATGAAATAATGCCATTTGCAGCAACATGGATGGACATAGAGATTGTCATACTGAGTGAAGTAAGTCAGACAGAAAAAGACAAATATCATATGATATCGCTTATACATATATGGAATATTTAAAAAGTGGTACAAATGAACCTATTTACAAAACAGAAATAGAGTCACAGATGTAGGAAAAAAACTTATGGTTACCAAGGGGGAAAGGGGGGAAGGATAAACTGGGAGATTGGGATTGACATATACACACTGCTATATATAAAATAGATAACTAATAAGAACCTGCTATACAGCACAGGGAACTCTCTTCAGTATTCTTTAATAACCTATATGGGAATAGAATCTAAAAAAGAGTGGATGTATGTATATGTATAATTGATCCACTTTGCTGCACAGCAGAAAGTAACAAAACATTGTAAATCAACTATCCTCCAATAAAAATTAATTTTAAAAAGTAAAAAAAGAAAAAAAAAAGCTAGTGTATGTGAAAACAACAAAAAGAAAGAAAAGGTACCTGATTCCTCTATTGGCCTGTTAGCCAAAGGCACGGTCCTTACTCTCTTATCTTACTGCCTATTCAGGAACTAGCCAAATAATAGGGTAGACAGTCTGATTTCAGTCCTTGTGCTTTCAGGAACTTTTCTTTAATTCATTCTGCTATTTGTTTCCACCAGATGGAATTTTTCTTAAAAAAGGGAAATAAAAAACCTTATTATTACTTTCTAAAATGTAGCTCTACTCCTACTGCTTGAATATCTTGCAAATAAAAGACATAAGGGTTAGACTGAGAAAATGACATTGAAAGAATTTTCACTTCTTTTGAAATGTATTATCACATTGATTTTAACTTCATTGAAATAGGAACAAAACAATATCCTGAAGAGTTTTCCTACAATATTTTAATAAAAACAAATTGGGTAGTAAGTCCATAGTTTTCTAACATTTTAGCTGTCTTCAACTTACAAAGGTAAAGTCTGATGAATTCTGGTATCAAGTCAAATTTATCTAGACTTTTGTGTAAACACATAAAACACTAATGTCTGAGGATATTTAAACTGTTCTACGTTTCTTTAAATCCAAATATTTTGTATAATTAATTGGCTTCTAAAGGGCTTCATTATAAAAACTGGAAATTAGATTTTTAAAAAATTAAATTTAATGAGTGTATAAGTCTACAAAGTTCAACCAAACTGGATAAGAGAAAAATGTCTGCTTTAACAATTTTAAAGACATGGACATTCTCATTATAGTCACAGTCGACTTCCTCAGTTGCCTCTGTGGACTCTTCTTGTTCATGCCTTCCCACATATGCTTTTCCTTTGCTTAGGACTTTTTTCTAAGCTAAAAACAAGCATAGGTATCATGTGTTTGAAAGAACTTGAGAAGAATCTTCCCAATTCTCTCCAGATACTCAGTGTGAGCTTAAATCTCAGATAATTTTAGGTATAACTTTTGGATTATCTCCATACTAATTAACTTAGAGATCTGATTTGACCTCTTAATCTCAGTGTTCTTAACTAAAATAGAGATAAGCATACTTAAATCATACACTCTTTTTTGGAAGGATTAAATAAGAAAAAGTAAAGTGCATATCCTAATTTCTGTAATATAGGCTCAGAAATTATAAATGTTAACACCAAATCTCAGAAAATTTAAACAACATTGAGGGCCATTAAAAGTTTAGAGGATTAGGGGTGGGCAAAATGAGTGAAGGCAGTCAAAAAGTACAAACTTCCAGTTATAAAATAAATAAGTCATGGGATATAATATATAGCATGGTGACTATAGTTAATAATACTGTACTATATATTTGAAGGTTGCTAAGAGATTACATCTTAAAAGTTCTCATCACAAGAAAATAATATAACGATGTATGGTGATGTTTGTTAACTAGACTTATTGTGGTGATCATTTTGCAATGAATACAAATATCTAATCATTATGTTGTACACCTGAAGCCAATATAATATTATATGTCATATCTCAAAAAAAAAAATAAACTTCACGGAAGCAAACCTTAAACTACAGTGCTCTTTCAGAGATACTTATCGTGGCAGATACTGGTAGTTGCCTATCCTGATCTCTGTTGCTTTTCTTTACTGTGAGAATGATGATTTAATTCTTGTTTTCAGTAAAAACACCTGAGCACCTGACTTCCTTTATAGTTAGAAGTGTCTATGTGACATAGGCCTGAACATTGACATAAATGACAGTGATAAGGGTAGGGTGGGGTGAGGTGGGAGCAGTTGCTCTTTGAAAGCCTTTTAAAGGGGAACTGGCTTGTGTAGGTGGGCTCTTTAGTGTATTCCCACCTGGAATATGCTAGGTCAGGAGAAGGAGGAAATATATTGCAGACATGAGAATGAAAATCAACACAAGAATGACGAACCAGAAATACAGAATTGCCTTGAGATATTTATGACTTCACTGGGCTACTGCTTCAGCTCTGGACTGCCTGCATCCGGACTTCTTCAAGATATAAAAATAAACCCCTCTATTTTTAAGTGCTCTTATTCAGGTTTTCTTAACATGTAGTTCAAGAAATTGGATTCACCTATTCTGTCTACAATAGCATTCAAGACAGAATATAGATGCCTTCCTGTAGTTTCACAAAGTTATAATTGCCTCCAAACTCCAGTAGGGATATCTTAAAAAATTATACAAACTCATATAAACCTTGTAGTTAGCATTAGGTTGTTATTTAGATTAAGGCATAACATGTCAGAAATTGTGTATGTTCACATGCGTTGGTGTGGGTGCGTGTGTGCGACAACTTTCACTCAATTATCCCACAGAGAGGTATAAAGTCATTTTACACACGTATCATTGAACCTACTTTTCAATAATGTTTGAATTTTAAGAGTGAAAGATTTTTAATGTATAAAGAAATATAAGAACACTTTAGAATTACTCACAATAGAATGAAAATATGCCCCAAATCTCTGAACTCTTTTTACTCTGGAATGCTTGAAATTTTTAATTTGCTTAGTTTCTTTTAAATCTCTAGGCTGTGAAGTGTTTGTATTGTAAGAGAGCCAGTATTCTTTCTACAATATGGTTGTTACACAGGAAATTCAGCATCAAGTGTTGAGTTGTATAAGTCACGATAGCAAAAAAAATACGTATTTTGAATTAAATACAATATGTTCTGTTAAAGAATAAAATGACATATTTTGATCAAGCCTTGAGGAAAAAATAAGCAAATCCATTTTAATTTCAAAAAATTATCTCAATAATATTCAGTCTTCTTTATTTTATAAATCATCCTGCAAATTTTATTAAAAACACATTTAGGACCTCCCTGGTGGCACAGTGGTTAAGAATACGCCTGACAATGAAGGGGACATGGGTTCGATCCCTGGTCCAGGAAGATCCAACATGCCGCGGAGCAACTAAGCCTGTGCGCCACAACTACTGAGCCTGTGATCTAGAGCCAGCAAGCCACAATTACTGAGCCCGTGCATTCTAGGGCCGTGCTCTGCAACAAGAGAAGCCACCGCAGTGAGAACCTTGCACACCGCAACGAAGGGTAGCCCCTGCATGCCGCAACTAGAGAAAGTCCGTGCACGGCAACAAAGACCCAACACAGCCAAAAAATAACTAACTAAATAATAATAATAAATAAGTTTAAAAAACACATTTAAACAGAGAAAGAAGCCATATGTGCATGTAACTTATGCTTAGTTTATTATTGATAGTATTTATCCTTTGAATATACTAATTTTTTACTGAAAATATTTAAGAGGAAAATGTATAATATACTTTTATAAATGCAAAACACAAAATTATTTATTGGGGGGTCACATTGTTTTTATCTATTTTGAAATTAAAGAAGAGTTTTAACATTATCCCTATATTTTTTGTTCTTTTTTTAAAATAAAATTTTATTTTGGAATAGTTTGAGATCTACAGCCAAGTTACAGAGTTAGTGCAGAGTTCCAATATTCCCCACACTCAGCTTTCCTATTTTTAACATCATACTATTGTCATACTAATGAACTAATATTGACACACTATTAATTAACTTTGTATTTCATATGGATTTCCTTAGCTTTTATATAACGTGTCATTTGTTCTAGGATCCTAGTCAAGATGCAACATTACATTTAGTCATCATGTCTCCATAGTCTTCTGGATTGTGATGTTTACTAAGACTTTTTGATAACCTTGACAGTTTTAAGAAGTACTGATAAGGTATTTTATAGGTTGTCCTTCAGTTTGGGTTTGCCTGACCGTTTTTTTATCAGGGTTAGACAAGATTTATGAAGGTCGGAGGAGGAAAATAAAGTACCATCCTCATTTCACCATATCAAAGGTACATGCTATCAATATCACTTATCATTACGGCTATTAACCTCCACCATCTAGATGACACAGTGTTTGTCATGTTTCTACACTGTAAAGTTACTATGTTTTCTCCATTTGCATACTGCACTTTTTGGAAGGAAGTCACTTTGTGCAGCCCACAATTAAAGAAGAGAGAGTTAGGTAGCACCTCCTTGAATAGAGGATGTCTACATAAATTATTTGAAACTCTTCTGCACAGATTTGCCTGTACTTCCCCAATTGTATTTATTCATTTAATCATTTATTTGTATCAGTATGGACTCATGGGTATTTACTTTATACTTTGGGTTATAATCCAATATTATGTTATTTTATTGCTCAAATTGTTCGAGCTTTTAGCACTGGGGGCTCTTTAACATGGCTCCTTTGTCCCTTTAAAATACTACCGTCATTTAAAATACCCAAATCATTGTATACTTCATTTCTTGCACTACAAGATGCTCCATGTTCATCTTTGATTTTCCATGCCCCAGCCCTAGAATCAGCTATTTTTTCATGGAAACTTAGTTCTTTTAATCGGAGAATGATATTAAAAATCAAGATCTGAGCACTGTTCTATTTTTTAATTTTTATTTTCTATTGGAGTATAGTTGATTTACAATGTTATGTTACTTTCAGGTGTATAGCAAAGTGATTCAGTTATACACATACACATATCTATTCTTTTTCAGATTCTTTTCCTATATAGGTTATTACAGAGAATTGATTAGAGTTGTCTGTGCTATACAGTAGGTCCTTATTGATTATCTGTTTTATATATAGTAGTGTGTATATGTTAATATCAACCTCCTAATTTATTCCTACCCCCTACCTTTCCCCTTTGGTACTCATAAGTTTGTTTTCTAAGCCTGTGAGTCTGTTTCTGTTTTGTAAATAAGTTCATTTGTATTTTGCTATAGATTCCACATATAAGTGATATCATATGATATTTGTCTTTCTGTGGCTGACTTACTTCACTTAGTATGATTATCCATTTATCTGTCAATGGACATTTAGGTTGCTTCTACAGCTTGGCTATTGTAAGCAGCGTTGCAATGAAAACTGGGGTGCGTGTATCTTTTCGAACTATAGTTTTCTCTGGATATACACCCAGGAGTGGGATTGCTGGATCATATGGTAGCTCTATTTTTAGTTTTCAAGGAACCTCCATTCTGTTCTCCATAGTGGCTGTACCAATTCACATTCCCACCAACAATGTAGGAGGGTTCTTGATAAACAGCACATTAGGACTTCCCTGGTGGCACAGTGGCTAAGAATCTGCCGGCCAATGCAGGGGACACGGGTTCAAGCCCTGGCCTGGGAAGATCCCACATACCGTGGAGCAACTAAGCCCGTGAGCCACGACTACTAAGCCCACGTGCCACAACTACTGAAACTCACGTGCCTAGAGTCCATGCTCCACAACAAGAGAAGCCACCGTGATGAGAAGCCCACACACCACAACGAAGAATAACCCCTGCTCTCCGCATCTAGAGAAAAGCCCACGCACGGCAACAAAGACCCAACGCAGCCAAAAATAAATAAATAAATTTATTTTTAAAAAACACCCAGAACATTAAACGGGTTAAAAAATCCTTATCACAAAAAATGTATTCAATGAAAAGTAAATATTTCTCCCACATTCACATTCCTCTTTTATTTTTCAAATCCACCTGTATTTCAGATGTACTTTGATATTTTCTAGACAACTATAACTCTCTAATAATTTTTCTAACCATTAGTTCTAGTTACAAAAACAGAAAAATAGACGGCACTGAGTCTTGCTTTTGTCACAACAATTCATATAGAAGTGTTAAATATATAGATAGATAGGTGGAGATAGTCCATTGTTAAGATATACCTTAATTAAAAAATTTTTTTAATGAAATTCTACCATGGACCATTAGTTTATTTCCATGCTATTGATACTTTACAAGCATCACTATAATAGGTATATAATTTCATAAATTAATATAATTGTTAATAAAAGGAAGCAAATATGGATGGCTTAATAAAAATCTAACTCAACAGAAAATATGGCTCTTGGACAATAATGGCAACTGAGTCCTAACAAAGTCTTCTCCTTGACCAGGAAGCTCTAATTGTTACATGGTTGAATACATGTCTCCTGTCCCCCTTTCAATTCTCCTACGTAAACATGTAAATTATCACAGAGTGGAATCTCTTTCATGACACTTTTTTCCACGATTTTCCAACTACATCCAGCCCCAACTAACCTACTGGAGGATACTTAGAGCTTGAGAATCATGTGTGCTTTGGTGTTCCACTTGTCTCTGAGTTTCTCCAATAAGCTTTACTTTACATTAATACCAAATGACAATAGTGGTTCATGTCTATGTACCCCTGTGCAGAATATTGTGAGTCCTAACGGGAACTTATACATTACCTGTATGAGCTCAGCTAAAAGCTATAAGAGTTACAGTGATGGTGAAAATCAAAAGTGCAGATGAGCCAAGGTTAAGTTAGGAATGGATTTGGCTACTTCCACTAGACAGAAACACATATAAGCTGATAAGCTAATGTGAAAATGCAGAACTTACTTTCCTTTTAAGGTCAGAGCCAAGGGACAGAGCCAAGGACTAGGGCTGAAACTCAATTTTCCACTGCCTTTCCAAGTGGAGGCGAAATACCTTTGTGAGCTTACTACATACTGAGCCTTACAAGGTTATAATCATGCTTATAATAATGGTTATTTTTATTGTTATCATTTGCATGGACTATGCTTGTTCTTTTTTAGAGAGCCTATGTAATTTATATGGATATTCTGCAGATGCAGGTATGCAAATATACTGATTGACTGCATCCACTATAACCCTACTGTTAGAATGTTTACACAAATGCACGGCCAAGAACGTCTGTACTACCTACAGCTACCAAAGACATATAATGAACTAAGGTCTGCAGAAAGAAAAAAATATCTTTTTTTTTACAAGATTTATAGTAGTTTGGTATCATGCATCATTTTCTGGAAGGCATTGTTGTTTGGCACTGCACTATAAACTACCAAAGCTTTAACAAGAACATGACCATTGCTAAACCTATAGTAATAGAATAATTTTGCTGCCTTTATTGGCATTTGAATGCAGCCTTTGACACTGCTAATACCTTCTTTTCTATACACATCCAAGACACAACAATCAATATGCTTGCTTCAAGAAAGGCATACACATTTGACATCCTTCCACAGAGGTATTTTAATTCTCTTAAAGTGTATAATCGACAGGTTGAGCAAACCTTTACACATTGTGAACTGCTAGTTGGTATCCAAATACTTAATTATATTCATAACATTTTTGTATTGGTCACCTCCACCAGAAAATGTAAAAAAGGACAAAAGGAAAAGAAAAACAAAACAACTTCTTGCATTGCATTTCATGCCTTCTAAATACTGCCTATTCTAGGATGAGAACAAAACCCACGGTTGTACAACTTGGGTGTGAAATTTTAATACCTAATAAGTAAGAAACCACTGGATGTGCAGATAGCAATTGTAAACAAGTTGATTTCTTTAAATGTAGCATATGGTGCAACTGATATCAAAAAATTTAACTAAATTCTTTACACCAAGTAGTCAATAAGCATCTCACATTAACTGGGAGCCCTGCATAATAAAATTCCCTAGAAATTGTCCTATTACTAAAAATGATCCAGAAATTGGGTCTTCTATACCTCTGAGATCTCATGGAATTATAGGTATATATGACTAATTCTACAGTTTACAGAAGATTTGGCAACAATATGGGTTTTTTTGGTTGTTGTTGTTGCTTTGTTTCCACAAACCTCTAGGGGTTTTGATTCAAGGACTTTCACCTAATATGAAAAATAAAATCCCTCTTGCCAAGCTGTTCTTAGAGGCAGACCATCTCAGCAAAAGTAAAGATATGACTTCCCAACCCAACACAATCTTCTGGCAATGGGTGCCAAGAGTTCTTGAGTTGGGACCAACTCCGGACATTTCCATTGTAGAATAAAACTTGCACATCCAATCAGAGACAAAAGTATACCCCTAAATCTAAGCCAAGTTTGGAAATGCATAGCTTCACCCTCCAGTAGGCAGGCACAGAGATAACACTATTTACTCTTTGTGCAAAGCACTACCGCAAAGAGGACTTAACTCACAGGATTTTATACTAGCTGAGAAAACATGCTAGTAAACAACCTACTGTCTTTTTAAAACTCTCCTTTCAATCGTTAATTCAAAGTAGATATATTCTGGTCTTGAAATGACTCACCATCATAATGGCAAAATACTGAGGGCCAGAGGTTGGATTTTCTGCACAACCCATTAAATTTAGGGCAGGGCTCTCAGCCACAGGGAGTACCAAGGCAGTCCACATCAGTGATTACAGAGGCCTGAATATCCCGGGCTAGTTAGGTCCAACTCTGAGGGGATATTCTAGCCACAGAACTTCTGAGCGCATTGGGCTAGGTTGTTTTTAGACTTTTTCTACAGATCTACTTCTCCCTCTGCTCAGTCCTGCTTCATTCTCTTCTTTTCAACAGGTTTGTATTTGAAGAATATTACTTAATAAACAGCTTAAACCTTAAATTCCTACTCAAGACTTTTTTTTCTTGAGAACCCAATATGCAACATGTGACATTACTAGAAAAAAGAAATTGATGTGAAATTACTATTTCAATGGGTAAAGTACTCATTTCAATGGGTAAATGCTCAGGTATGACTACTATAGAAGAAGTGATGCGGGAGACATGCAGTGATGCAGGAGAGATGTCACTGTTTGTAAAGTGTGAATGTGGCAGCTATAAATACAGAACCAATGCAAGTCTTTTGTGTTGATAACTGAGATACCTCAGATGCCTAGGGTTATTTTATGTGATGTGATTTTTTGAAATGGTAAAAAAAAAAGGAAAAATTCTAAACAAAACAGAAATGCAACTTTCTTATATTTGCATGAGATTCACATTCCTAAAAAGTATATTTTATATTAAAACTGTCTAAAAAAACTTAGTGATTATCCAGAAAATAGAGTTGAGTTTTACGTTCAAGATTTTTTATCTTGATGAATGACTAGCAGAAAATTCAAACATTGTGGGAAATATGAGAAAAATTATTTTGTGGGACTTTCCTGAACATTGTAGAGCATGTAGCATCCCACTAAGGGCAAGGTGATCACCACAATCATTGATACCTTAAGGTACCCTCACCAATTTCTAAAACTTCTCCTAGGGGTCAGTATATTGAGAACTAATGATGTAGGAAGTTTTAGGCCATTGAACGACTTTGAATACTCTGGTTATTGAGAAAATGAGGTTATTGAGAAAATGAGTATGTTAACTGTCTTATTTTTAGTAGGATTCTAGCTTATTATAATAAGAATTGTCTAAAAGTGGTTGGACAACAATAAGTATGCATTTATTGTTTATGTTCCACTTTTTTTTTTTTTTTGCGGTACGCAGGCCTCTCACTGTTGTGGCCTCTCCCGTTGCGGAACACAGGCTCCGGATGCGCAGGCTCAGCGGCCATGGCTCATGGGCCCAGCCGCTCCGCGGCGTGTGGGATCTTCCCAGACCGGGGCATGAACCCGTGTCCCCTGAATCGGCAGGCGGACTCTCAACCACTGCGCCACCAAGGAAGCCCTATGTTCCACTTTTTAAACAAACTTATTGAGGTATAGTTGTCAAACAATAAATTGCTTGCACTAAAATTGTATAATTTGATACGTTTTGACATATGTATCCATCTGTGAAACCATCACCACAATTGAAATATGAACATATCTATCCCTCCCCAAATTTATACATACCCCTTTCTAGTTCCTCCACACTGGCCCACCCTGTGTCCTGCACCACCATTACCAGGGGACTAGTGATCTGCCTTCTGTCACTATAGATTAGTTTGCATTTTCTAGACATTTATATAAATGGAGTTACATAATATGTATACTTTTTGTCTATATGGATAGAACACATGTATATTTAAACGTTGATGAACAATTAGATTGTTTTTCAATTTGGCTATTAAAAATATACTTGACATGAATATTTATATACAAATTTCTTTATGGACACAAGCTTTCTTTTCGATTGGGTAGAAGCCCAAGAGTTGATGGGTGGATCATATGGTGGTGTATGCTCAGTTCTTTGAGAAACAGTCAGTTTTTCAAGGTTCTTTTATTTACCATTTTACATTCCTACCAGCAGTGTATAACAGTGGCAGTTATTTCACATCCTTGCCAACGTTTGCTGTGTTCAATTTTAATTTTAGACATTTTAACTTTTAAATAGTCTAAAAAGTGTGAGTGGTATATGATCTTTTTTTAAAAATTTGAATGACACTAATGAGTAATAATACTAAGAATCTTTTCATGGGCTTATTTGCCATTGGTATATCTTCTTTGGTAAATTGTTCACATTTTTTGCTCTTTTTTTTTTTTTAATTGGGCTGTTTGTTTTCTAATCATTGTTTTGAGAGTTTTTTACATATTCTAAGTCCTTTATATGATACACAAATATTTTCTCCCAGTCAGTGTTTTGTTTGGTTATTTTTCTCAAACATGTTTACCAAAGAGCAGGATGTTTTAATTTTTATAAAGTTTAATTTATCAATTTTTCTCTTATAGATCACGTTTTCCTTTGGTTATTATGTGGAAGAAATCTTTGTCATACCCAAGTCACAAAGATCTTCTTCTAAAACTTTTATACAAAAATAACCAAAGATGGATCAAGGACCTAAATATAAAGTATAAAAGTATAAATAGTTTAGAAAAAATGTAGAAGAAAATTTTTATTCTTGCTTATGAAAACATTTATTAAAATCAACACCAAATGCATTATCTCCCAAAAAAGTGATAAATTTGATTTCATTACATTTAAATACTCTTTGATAAACACCATTAAAGTAATGAAAAGCCAAGGCACAGACTGGCAGAGGATATAAAGAACTTTTAAGACTCAAGAATAAGAAAACAAAATCCAATTAAAATTTGGCAAAATAACTGAATAGACACTTAACCAACAAGATTTATGGGTAGCAAAAATAACATGACAAGATGTTCAATGTCATTCATCAGTAGGGCAGCACAAAAGAAAGCATCAATAAGATATACTACACAAATATTTGAATGATTAAAATGCTAATAAATAAGATAAAACATAGCCCTAAATTAGAAAAGATGCATAGCAACTGGAATTCTCTTACAATATTTGGGGGAATGTAAAAGAGTACAACTACTTTGGAAAATATTTTGATGATTTCATAACGTTAAACATAAATTAGCAACCAGTCTTACTAACAAGTTTTTAGCAAACTTAAATGAACACTTTCATTCATGGAAAAGCCTATGCAGTAGTGTTTACAGTGTCATTATTTGTAACTGCCCTCACATTGGAGGTAATCCAAGTTTCCTTCAACTGGTGAACAGATAACAAAATTATAGTAAGTCCACAAAATTGAGTACTACTCAGTAATGAAAAGAAATTACTCTTGATATACACAACCACCTGGATAAATCTCAAATTCATTATGCTAAATGCAAGACAACAAACTCTTAAGACTATAAGATCTGAGCGTGTGATCAGGTTCGATTATAAGATAACATATATATGACATTCTGAACAAGGCAAAACTACGGGAACTGGAAGCAGATCAGTGGTTGAAAGGGGCTGAGAGTGTTGAAATGCTGAACATAAAGGGTTAAGGAAGAACTGGCGTGGAAGTGGGTAGGATTGATAGACTGTTTTAAATCTTGGTTATGGTGGCAGTTACATGACTATATGCATTTAACAAAACTCAGAGAAGTATACAGTAAAAAGGGAAAATTTTTACTACATAATTATAATCTATAATATAAAAAGGTGAATAAGTAATTTTGCAACGATATATTGGCTATTTGTATAAAATTGAAATTTACTTGCCTTAACCGAAATCAAAGTCAGTTTTCTCTTTGGCTTTCCAGTATTTATGTCAGTTTTCTACCTTAAAAAAAATGACAACACAATTACCCTTAAAATTATAAATTAATCCAAATTGTTGTATTTTTTAATGGCCTCTCTCATCTTTATTATTTTATTTAAGTATTTTAATAATTTAAATTCCTTATTTGAAAATTACATTTAAAGTATTTATAACACCTGAGCGAAAAGTACAAATGGTGAAATGGAATTCTTAAAAATAAAGAAGATATGTATGTATAATTATTAATTATTCAAATTATATTCATTACAGAGAATATTTTCACTTTCTGAAAAAAAATTATATCTCTGTACAATTTGGATATTTACGTTTCAGCCCAGATTTTTACAAACAACCTAAATAACACAGCACAATATTATTACTTTACAAAATATTGTTGGAAGGATATCAAATACCGTAAGGAACATGTAATGTGTATGAGATGAAAAGCAAGAAGATCATTGCTGGTTTAGCTTCTGCTAGTGGTATGTTTGCTCTCTCTTTATAGCTCCAGGATGTATACTTTTAAGAAGTTTTATACACTTGGTGTTTTCAGTCTCCACTTCTGTAAACTCTCTTTTTCTTAGCACAGTAAACTCATGATCTGGGGTATTATAAATATGATTGTTAAAACATTGATTTCCCAAATGGGCAAAACAAGTGGCACTACATAAATATTTGATGCTCTCTGCTGTACTCTATTATTACCTCCTCATTGTTAGCAAACACCTAAGGGATATAATATAACTTCCCTCACCATTCTGTTTACCATGTTAGCAGAACAAATGGTACAGTACTATAGCACTGCCTAAGTTCAAGAAGACTAAAATTAAGTATATACATCTTTTCTTTCCTAGATACCATAAATCAATTATTAGCCCTGAATAAAACAGCAATCATCATAATAAAATAGAATGTTAAATAATTTGAACTCAAAAATATCTAGTTTCTAAACAATTTGAAATGAAGGGACAGAAAACTGATGTCACCTAAAAGCTGCAAATTTTGTAATGGCTTATGGGATTTAATTTAAACTTGATACGTGTGAATTGAACGAGGTATGAGATATATTACAGGACAAAAATTTGACTTTCTACCATCCATCTAATTTAACAGTTCTCAAAACTTTTGCTCTCAGTACACCTTAACACTCTTAAAACTTACTGAGGACCCACAAACCTTTTGTTTATTTAGGTTTTGTCTATCGTTATCTCCCATATTAATATTAAAATATAAATTTAAAATTTTTATTTATTGAAATTATTTAAGAATAACAATAATAAATCTAATTACTATGAATAATTGTCAGTATAAATAACAGAAATTTATTAAAATAATTGTATTTTCTAAAACAAAGTAGTGGAAGGGCAGCATTGTTTTATATTTTTGCAAATCTCTTTTATGTCTGTCTTAATATAAAAGCCAGGTAGATTCTCATATGTGTTTCTGCATTCAAAATATTGTTTTGGTTGAAGTATATGGAGAAAAATCTGATCAACTACTAACAGGTACTTGGAAAAGTTAAGAATGACTGGTAATTGTGGATGTTCTTCTTTGATTTTCACCAAAATTTAACAAGTTCCTTAAAGTTGTTTACAATATGGGATCTGAAGCCATACCAATAAACTTGGTACTCTTTTACATTATAATAGTCTGTCTTGCACTTTGAATTAATCATTATCTAGGCATAGTTTTACAACATCATGCATTGTTTATTTTGAAAATATTGGTTCACTGAGTTATACAAATATTCCAAATTTTGACATGGTATAAAATATGAAATATTCACATTTACTAATATCACTACCAATTCCTTCAAAAAAGTTAAGGGTTTGAGTTGCCAAGCTCACAGTAGAAGGTACAAGATTTCCAAATTCTAATTTTCACTCAAAAGCTCAAAATTTATCATTGGTAATAAACACTGTCAATTGTTTTTCTTGAATTGTCAACCTCACTTACTCATTTTCTTAAAAATACCTTTCAATTACCAAAGTCTAAATAATCATATTTCATTTTTAAGTAAAGTTATATTCCATAAAAAAGAAAAAATGGCTAGCTCAACTAAAACCTCAAAATATTCTTGCTTTTTTCCTTGAGACAACCAACGTAATTTGGTACTCAGCATAAGTGCTTTATTCATGCTCCCTATTTGGTCTCATAAAATAATAAACATGCATAATTCATTGCTAGAGATCTATTTTTAATTTCATTGGAGGTATAAGGCAGTGGAAAAAGCAATAACTACACATAGAGTTTGGTGCCCCTGCTATGACTCATGCTGAAATGATTGCGGTATTACCTATCATAGATTTTGAACCATCATTGCAAATGTTAATGCATTGAAAGTTGGAAATTTTATCTTAGTATTACTAGGAAAAGAGTTTTATCCTTATAGAACGTCTTAAATTGTCTTGTAGATCCATAATGGCCCATGGACCATTGAGAATGCCTACCCTAATCCATTACATTGATAGGATTATTAAAATAACACCTAGTAGGGAAATTTAACAACCTAATTACATCAATGGATGATCATCCAGACAGAAAATCCATAAGGAAACAGTAGTCTTAAATGACAAATTAGATCATTTGGACTTCATAGAAATCTACAGGATATTCCATCCAAAAGCAGAATATACATTCTTTACAAGTGCACATGGAATGTTATCAAGGATAGATCACATGCCATGCCACAAAACAAATCTCAACAAATTTAAAAAGATATAAATTATATCAAGCATTTTTTTCTGACCACAATGATATGAGACTACAAATCAACCACAGGAAGAAAAATAATGGTAACTGCACAAACACCTGGAGACTAAACTACATGCTACTGAGAAACCAATAGGTCAATGAAAAAATAAAAAAGGAAATCAGAAAATACCTCAAGACAAATTAAAATGCAAACACAACTTTCCAAACCAGTGGGATGCAGCAAAAACAGTTATAAGAGGGAAGTTTATATCAATACACAGCCTACAATTAGACTATTTTCTCACAACATACACAAAAATAAATTAAAAACAAACTAAAGACCTAAATGTAAGACCAGAAATCATAAAACTAGCAGAAAATATAGGCAGAATACACTTTGACATAAATTGTAGCAATATTTTTTTGGATCTGTCTCCTAAGGCAAAGGAAACAGAAGCAAAAACAAACAAATGAGACTTAATTAATCTCTAAAGCTTTTGCACAGCAAAGGAAACCATCAACAACAAGAAAATACAACATACTGAATGGGAGAAAATATTTTCAAATGATATGACCAATAAGGTGTTAATATTCAAATTATATAAACAGCTCATACAACTCAAGATCAAAAAAAAAAAAAAAACCCAGTGCAATCAAAAAATGAACAGAAGACCTAAATAGATATTTTCCAAAGGAGATATACAGATGGCCAACAGGCATATGAAAAGATGTTCAACATCACTAATCATCAGAGAAACTCAAATAAAAGCCACAATGAGATATCCCCTCACACGTGTCAGAATGGCTATCAACAAAAAGTCTACAAATAAAAAATGTTGGTGAGAATATGGAGAAAAGGGAAGTCTAGTACACTCTTGGTGGAAATATAAACTGGTGAAGCCACTATGGAAAATATTATGGAGGTTTCTCAAAAAAACTAAAAATAGAACTACCATACAATCCAGCAATTCCACCCCTGGGTGTATATCCAAAGAAAACAAAAACACTAATTTGAAAATAGACATGCACCCAATGTTCATAGCAGCATCATTTACAAGAACCAAGACACAAAAGCAACCTAAATGTCCATCAACTGATAAATGGATAAAGAAGATGTGTTTTATTTATCTCTCTCTCTCCCTACCTATCTACACACACACACACACACACACACACACACACACGCACACACACAATGGAATATTACTCAGCCATAAAAGAGAATGAAATTTTGCCATTTTCAACAACATGGATGGATCTGGAAGGTATTATGCTTAGTGAAATAATCAGATAGAGAAAACCAAACACTGTATGCTATCACTTATATATGAAATTCAAACAAAGAAATGAATGAATATAACAAAACAGAAGTAGACTCATAATATAGAGAACAAATTAGTGGTTACCAGTGGGGAGAGGGAAGTGGGAGGGGCAAGATAGGGGTAGGGGATTAAGAGGTATAGTGTTCTATGTAAAAAATGAATAAGCTACAAGGATGTATCATTCAGTACAGGGAATATAGCCAATATTTTATAATTTTAAATGCAATATAATCTATATAAAAAATGAACCACTATGTTGTACACCTGACAATAAAATAATATTGAAAATCAACTATACTTCAGTTAAAAAAATCAGTATACGTATACAATGAAATAGGAATAAAAAGAACAAATTTATGATATATGCTACAACATGTATTAACCTCAAAATATTATCTAGTGAAAGATGCCACATATTGCATAATTCTTTCATATGAAATGTACAGGAAAGACACATTTATAAAGACACAAAGCAGATAAGTGCTTTCCAAGGTCTTTGGGAGGGAGTGGAGGTTGACTGCCTCCAGGGGCAGGAGGAAAATTGTCCTAGTGAAGGAAATGTTCTAAAATTAGATCATGATAATGCTTGACTCTATAAATTTAGTAAAACTATTTTAAGTGTACATTTTAAAAGGGTGAATTTTGTGTTCCGTAAGTTATCCCACAAAAATCTGTAAAGAAAACTGACTTTTCAAAGTCTGGATGATTCAGGAGTCATTTTCAAATAGGTGTTTAGAACATTTCCATACTTAAGAGAATTTATCCACAATAGTTTCTTTTTTTTCAATTTAATGACTTCAGTTGTAATTATAAATGTAAAGCAAAATAAATAACCAGGAGAACTTATAAATTAGAATTTTGAAAAACTTTCACATCTGTGATTTAATTTACAAACTTCCCCAAAGCTAATATGGTATCTCTCTTTTAAAATGAAAAAAGAAAAAAAAAATGTAAGAGTGAGTAGTGGTGGTTTCACCAAGGTCATAGGTAGTAAGGGTTATTCAGGACTTGAATCTAAAACCAATTTTATTTGTATTTTTACTTAAAATCCTATTTATACTATAAAACTAATTTTCTCAAAAATTAAAGAAGGTAAAGAAGTAAAGAAGGTAGTATTTTAGTGAAATTCCTTTTATGCCTTTTTGATTTTCCAAAATACAATTTACTGTTTTGTTTATGTGTTTATATGTCTATGTTCTTTTTTATAGGATTTATTAATATTTTCTCTTTTAAAAATTATACAAATTGACAAATATGGGTAAAAGTAGGAAAGGAAAAGAAAATAATTTGTCTAATCACAAAGCCATACTTCATGAAACTTAAGCAGCTTTAATGCTGACAGTTCTGTGATTTCACCAGAAGGTGCTAAGGAAGATTTTCACACATCTATGTCATGACTTCAACTGGCTGGCAGTGATTATAAAATCCCATTGAATGTAAAATGCATCCATGTTCTAGAGTGGTTAAAACATGCATTTCATAGACTTTTTGGTAGATTTATTTCTTGGCCTCACATTTCTCTCTCTAGATACCTATAAATATGTATATACATAAATATTAAAATATAAACATATATAGTATATATTTCATAAATATTTTCCCATTTCATTAAAGAGTTTTCTAAATCTCTGTATTATATATGTGTAATATTTCATTGTTAGGTGTATTATAATACATCTAACCTTTCTGCTATTTTAGGAAATTTGGAGATTGTCTTCTTTCATCCTTATTAAAATTACACTTAAATATGTATTTTTGAGTGAAATATTTTCATACATCTTCAATCACTGAAGAATGATTTGTTAGAATTACTGGATCAAAGGCAAAAATAGTTTATGACTTTTGATACAAATTCCTATTTTTTTATTGAAAAACTATGAATTGCTTATAGATTATTATGTCTAAGCAACAGATTCCAGAAAAGTTTTATCCATATATCTATTACGGATATATACAAAGTATTTAATCCTTATAAAAATATACAATATTGCATATTTAAATTGTAGAATAGTTTTTTCTTTTTATCTGCATGCCTAAGGTTATTATAAATCATGTATATATAGTTTTCATTTAAAAAAATTTCAAATTTGATCTTCAACCAGTCTGTCTCTCTCTAAATGCACATGCACATACATATACACAGTGGTAGGACAAGAAATACAAAAGGAAACAATAAAAGTCAATGCATGTAAGAATCTTACATTTACTTTACTGTTAAATATGTATTGTACATCCATAATTATGGAACTTTATAAACGTTACAGAAAACTCAGAAAGGCTTTAAAGTATGTTTAACAATCTTCCTCTGTTATTAACATGGCAATTGTATTGGGCAACTTAAATAATCATTTCAACATCTTCAGTTCTTTGGATTCTTATTTCATTCCAATAATTTACACATTAGGGGTACCATGATGAATGACATAAGATTCTTCTTTTGAAGGTTTTTTGTGAGAAGAAATTATTAAACATTTTTTAAAAGAGGTAATTTATGTAGTACTAGGTGCTATGAGAAAAAAAAGAGTGGAGGTAGATGAAGTTGGAATGGTTGACAGGGGGCAGATCTTACAGGGAACAGTTGAGTGTTATTTTTTTCTGTAACAATAAACCATTGGAAGGTTTTAGCAGGGGAGTGACTGCTTATTTATGCTAAGACAACAAGCGTAAACCAGCACTGTTTCGTCTAAACTTTATACCATAAATTTCTTAAGATAGTGATGACAGTATAAATTTTAAAATATTTATTAAGTATTGCCCCTTCACAAGGTGAAATAACTAGCTGTTGACTAGTTAGAGATATAAATTCAGAACTATTCAGAAACGGATTGTGTTCTTTCCATATCAAAATGAAGTATTTGCTAAAAACCTTCTGCCCAGAGTATTTGGTAAAAGAAATATGACTAAATCTATCAGTCATTCAGTGTTGGTAATTAACACTTTCTGTATATACAAAATAAGAAAATAAATTTTACATGTATCATTATGAAAATTAGATATATATTCAGAGCTTCTCAGTTTTGATTTTAAATTTCAGACTTTTTATCATCACCTGTTATCATCAGGTAACATCTTTTTTAAAAATGTGAAACTAGAAATATATTATGAATTACTTAAAAAAAAAAGAAGCCCCACTTTCTGAGCTGCTTTCCATTGGAGCCACTGTAAAGACATGAAATGATGGATGGAAATATCTAACACACTCAAAACCAGAGTCCTGACTTAAATAAATCTCATGAGAAATAATATTATTTATGCCTCATGTATGTATTAACTTATTTATACATTAAACCATGTTCCAGCAGAAGATTTAAATTTGAAAAACATTAAAAAATGTGAAAATAATATATACCTAATTTGTGGCCCTGGAATAGTTTACCTTAAAATAACTTACAGAATAAATGACATAAAATTATTTTTGTAGTTGGATATTTGTATCTATTTGTTAGTGCTGATGCTTTGTGTGTGTGTATGTGTGTGGTGTATAAGTGTTTGCATGCAGGTCAAGCTGAGATTGACAATACGATATTATCCACAGTCTTGTCATATCTGACTCACATGTATGTTTATCACATCAAGGGCTTAATAAACTTCTCCTTGAAGTGAAAGATCCTGGGTTATAAATAAGCTAATATGCTAAATAAATATTTGTTGTATTGAATTGAGTTGATTCCAGAAAGAAAAAAGTAAAAGCTGTATCATAATTTAGTATCATTTCGTTTCAGACAAAAATGCAGTAGGTTAACATTTTACATTGTCTTGGTAACACAAATAATTTTAAAAATACCAAGTAAGCAAGTAATTCTGATTTTGCAGATGATTATTTCTAAGTCTTAAAATAAGTAATAAACCTTTAAAATTATTTAGCAGTGTTCCCAGATCCTTAAACTTTATTGAGACTCAGTAGTTGAAGATAAAATTTCTAAAGCTTTAAGTTATCTAAAATTTATAGACCATATTTACCCCTAATGAATATTACTAAAATGTATATCATTCTATGATAAACTTCCTTGATTCATTTTAATCAAGAAATATATCATGAATGACAGAATCAAATATCTCCATGTAATTTATTGGACATGTCTCTTGGTATTATGCTTGCTTATATTAATATTTATTTAATAGTAATTTAAGTTGCCAGAAAAATGGCAAATGCTTAAGTTACATGAATTTAATTGTACACAAATTACTAAAAAAAAATACTAAAAGCAATTTTTTTTTTTTACCTTTACAAGCAGCTCCTTTTCCAAAGACTTCAAATATTATCAATGTTAAATGGTAGTTTTATGCATGCTCTGGGAGAATAGCAAAGTTGCCATGTGTAATTGATTCAAGATTCTGACTGATTATACTCTTGCTAGGTTTGATCAGATATCTGATGAGTAAAATTACTGGGAAATATTCTCTATAGAATGTGTGAAAAATTCTTTGTTCATTGCAATGAGTCTATTATTTATGTTGCATAAATTCATGGTGAGGAAAAGTAATAAACCAACACTTTCATAAAGAGTGCAGTAATATAAACATTTTACATAGCCCATCTAATTTTTATAAATTTATTCTAAAGAAATACTTTTTCTAAAATCCATAATTTGTGTGATAAACATGGTAGGCATGTTCTGTGCATGTATAAACCAGTGATGTAACTGGTTAAATTACTTAATTATTAACTAAGTTAAATTCATGTAACTTAAGCATTTGCCATTTCTCTGGCAACTTAAATTACTATTAAATAAATATTAATATAAGCAAGCATAATACCAAGAGACATGTCCAATAAAATACATGGAGATATTTGATTCTGTCATTCATGATATATTTCTTGATTAAAATGAATCAAGGAAGTTTATCATAGAATGATATACATTTTAGTAATATTCATTAGGGGTAAATATGGTCTATAAATTTTAGATAACTTAAAGCTTTAGAAATTTTATCTTCAACTACTGAGTCTCAATAAAGTTTAAGGATCTGGGAACACTGCTAAATAATTTTAAAGGTTTATTACTTATTTTAAGACAGAAATAATCATCTGCAAAATCAGAATTACTTGGTATTTTTAAAATTATTTGTGTTACCAAGACAATGTAAAATGTTAACCTACTGCATTTTTGTCTGAAACGAAATGATACTAAATTATGATACAGCTTTTACTTTTTTCTTTCTGGAATCAACTCAATTCAATACAACAAATATTTATTTAGCATATTAGCTTATTTATAACCCAGGATCTTTCACTTCAAGGAGAAGTTTATTAAGCCTTTGATGTGATAAACATCACTGGCTTAGTTTGCTTGGAACTTAAGACAGTGCTGAGGGTGGCAGGGAGTAGTAGCCACATGGAGGGATTTCTACATCATGGGTCCCAAAACATTAACTGTGGGCAGAGGCTGCTGCGGCTGCCTCTGGTCTGTGTCAAGAAGGGAGGGGAAGAATCTTTTAGACCTGCTGCTCGGAAAAGATTCCTTATCACCAGACCAAATTCCACACCTCCACACTCTTTATCCATAAGCTCTGAATTTTAAGATTCTTAAAAATATATATGCTATACATCATTTCTTTCATGTTTTAGGCTGTGTTTTTCTTTGTCAACTCAAACTGGGCTGAGTTCTACTTAAAGAAATTATGAAAACTTTCTTGTTATATAGTACTGTAAATTATTTAGTCTCCACCTGAAATATCTTGTGTGTGTGTGTGTGTATGTGATTTGGACAGGAAGTATCTTCTTAGTCCACCATTATTATTTACTTGTTGCCACAGACATAGATATGTAGTTTAGATTCATAAATACATACATATACACATTCATATATAGATGCTGGATAATCAAAGATACTGCTAGAATAATGGCTGTCAGTAACATTTATCAACTGCTAGCATATCAGCGACAGAAAGAATTTCCTTAAGTGACCAATGTGTTGACTGGTGAACCTCCAGTCATTTCTCTTGTCTTTACAGTAAATTATAGTATTAGTAAAATGAATTGTTTAGAATTTTTCTTCTGACAAATACATATTAGATCTCTAAATAAGAACCTCTCAAAAACAAAAGTTAGATTTTAAGTTTTCAAGGGAATTACAGTTAAGCTTTATAAATAAAACGTTGCCTGTAAAAAGTAAATTTGATAAAGGTTTACAATTGAGTTTCAGATGAGTGCTACTATGGACTCCTTTGAAGGGAGTGATATTTGGTAGCAACGAGAAAAAGCTTCTTAGAATGAGTAGGGCTTGAGTACTTGTGATACAAGTACAAGCAGTGAGTGCTTGAGATATTTTTTAAATGACTTAAAAGCAATAAATCAGTAAACTATCTCTTTATTAGTAAAATCTAATTTTGATTATAAGACATTGTCCCCCAATCTTAAAATACACAATGGTCAGGTAAATAATTATGGTCATATGCACTTGTATATTCAAGGCAACTGATACAAAAGAAGCTGTGTGATTTGCCCAGTGTGGTACAACTACCCCCAAACCACCAATCATCCAGAGAAGCAGAGTGGCATAGGAGTTGAGAGCATAGACTCTGGAGCCAGCCTCCTGAGTTAGAATTCCTGTGTCTCCCTCATAAACTGGAGGTACCTCTGCGAGTTACTTAAACTCTGTGGCTCAGTTTTCTCACAAGAGAAAGTATATAAAAAGTGCGTAATCCCAGGGTTGTAATAAGGAATAAATACTATGAATTAATATATGTAAAATAGTGTAATATATGTGTTTTTTATTGCAATTAGCTAATGAGATCTACATCTTAGGCCCAGATGAGAGCCTACTTTTATGCTACTGCTACCCCATGAGTGCTTTGCACCATTACTCTCCTCTGAACTATCAACAGTCTATCCTCAGTTCCTCTGTCTTAGTGAAGTGCATTTCTGATAGGTCACTTCTCTGCTTAAAAGATTTTGCTCTCAATTTATCCCTCCCCCCTTTACCCCCTGGTAACCATAAGTTTGTTTTCTACATCTGTGACTCTATTTCTGTTTTGTAAATAAGTTCATTTGTACCCTTTTTTTTGGTTTCCACATATAAGCGATATACAATATTTGTCCTTCTCTGTCTGACTTACTTCATTCACTCAGTATGACAATCTCTAGGTCCATCCATATTGTTGCAAAACGACATAGACACACTACTATATAGAAAACAGATAACTAATAAGGACCTACTGTATAGCACAGGGAACTCTACTCAATACTCTGTAATGGCCTCCACGGGAACAGAATCTAAAAAAGAGTGATATGTATAACCAATTCACTTCACTGTACACCTGAAACCAACACAATATTGTGAATCAACTACACTCCAATAAAAATTAAAAAAAAAAAGATTTTGCTCTCTCTTACCTGAAGATGAGTCTACATCTCCTCTTCCATTGCCCTAGAACACGTGTTCTTTTTTTTTTTAATTTCTACTTCCACTTTATTTGTTCTTAAAAGAACACAGAAGCAAAATCTACTTTTCCTCATTAAGACATTTGAAACTAAAAACCACATTATTTTAAGTTCTATAGGTCATATTATTTTTTTTTTCAGAGATCTTATAGCTTTTATTTAAAAAAAATTTTTGAACTATAGTTGGTTTACAATGTTGTGTTAGTTTCTGGTATACAGCAAAGTGATTCAGTTATACATACAGGTCACATTATATTTTTATCTGACTCTTTAGGTAAAACGAGGTCGGAATCTAGAGAGAGAGGAAATGTAATTTTTATACTACACAATTCAAATTTCTATATGGATAAATATATATATATATATATATATATATATAT
>NW_020173215.1:13534533-13574053 GCF_003031525.2 Neophocaena asiaeorientalis asiaeorientalis
GTTTGCTTTAAAACATTCTCATTGCTGACATTTTTTGTTGTTGTTGTTGCTGATTTCAACCCTCGACTCCCCCCTCTTCTTTTCTACTGGCTCAGCAACTTCTTACTTGCTCCTAATCTGCATGTTATCTCTTCCCGCATGCCTTCCTTAATCCACCCAATCCACGTAGGTCTTCTTTGAATGGTCTCCTAGCATTCTGCACTCTCATAAGCCTCTGTGCATGTCGTACAAATTTCTAGTGTACTTGGTTTTTTCTACAATATTGTAAGCTTTTTCAGGGCTGGGGCTGTTTTTATTTGAAGTGTGTGTGTGTGTGTGTGTGTGTGTGTGTGTGTGTATGTGCGTGTTTATGTGTGTGTGTGTGTTTGACTCCAAAGTCCTGTAAGGGCCTAGCACAAACTGGGTTTTTGTTGTAATTGTTGTATCTCTGGATTTATGTGTTTTACTTGCTGAAAACATATAACCTCAAGGAGAATAAAGCAACTTGTTCTATAGAAAGCTGCCACATAAGCACAGTGTAATCTTAGCTTGTGATGTATACTGAAGTTAACGGTGTGTTTGGAGTCAGAAGACCCTAGCCCTACCATTTATTAAATGTATAACCTTGTAAATGTTACTTCAACTTTTTGAGGCCCAGATTCTTCCACTCTAAAATGTTAATAACTACTCTAAAGAGTTATTATATAGAGTAATATATATATATATATATATAAAATAAAGCAAATAACAATGCAGAGTGTTAGGAATTTTTGAATAAAATTTAATCAGACCTGAAACTTACAATGAATAATCAACAACATAAGTTATTTGCAGGGACAAAACTTAGAAGATGTCTATTTTACTAATGTTTTAGATCATATATTTAAATTCATATTATTGCTTTGTGTTTCTACCTTTATCATTAATATTTAATTAACCAACCTATTATTTAGTAATTTAGTTCACAGGGTATTAGACAATAGCTTCCAGAACTACATTTTAATGTTACTCACAAATTTCATGAGTGTAATATTGGCAAATACAAAGTGACACTTGTGGATTGTAATAATAAAATATAAAAGATATAATTCATTGCCAAAAGAAGTTCAGCACAGTTTAAGACAAAAATTCTGATGTCACTAATTTGGAAAGCAAACTTTTATTCACACAAAAAGAATCAATCATTTGTGTACAAATAATTAATGAGATATCTGATTACTAAAGCATAATCATAAAATAGCTGATAAATAACATCCCCATGTAATAATTCTAACAGATGCATATTATATTGTAACTACAAATTTTGCAGATTCCCTAGTGGCTAACCATAGAGTGAGAGCTCATTATATATTTATGTTTCCTAGATTCATAGGCAATATTTTTTTCTCATTACATTGTTAACTGGAAGAAAATTCAGAAATAAAATATATCTGAGTCCACTATTTAAACGTTGCTTGATTGTAGTTCCCTACTTTCTACCACATTTGTTATAAAAAAAAAACAAGAAAAGAAAAAGAAATAGGCACCAATAGTATCAGGAAAAGACAAATACCCTCTCTTTTTTAGATTATTGGTTTTCCTTAGTTACCAACTGAAAAATTGTCAATTGAATTAGGTAGCCTATATTGCCACTGTTACCCAGGAAACAATTATATCTTCCTTAGATCCCATTTTTCTTAGAACACAGGGGAAGGGTGAATTACAAATATTTTATAATTTAATGTTGATACTTTTTGAAATAACACTATGGTTTTCAACAGATGATTCAAGTAAAATTCTCTGCTCTATTCAGAACACCTGTATTATGTAAAGCACTTCTTCATTGCCAGTTATGAATGTTGGAAGCCTTATTCTTTTTTCTTGCTATGTAAGCCTATGGGTTTCATGCTTACAATTTATGTTGGTCACCATTAAACCTACGTGTCACACAGTTAAGTTTCATCCAAATTAAAAATTGAAATTCTTAGACTATAAGCTCTATCAGTGAAATAAAAGTGGGTCTATCAGACACTCTGTACACACCACCTTGAGCCATTGGACACTGATGTCACTCCAGCCTCCAATGTAGCAGCCCTGTGTGGTTTGATAGGTTTCACTGACATTAGCTCCCTGCTTCACGTCTGTCATCTTGACTGCTGGTTTGCATCTTGGGGTTTCCCTATTGCCTCTGATGTATTAGATGCCACAAGAACTGCCTGATGCCCAGTTATACACAACCTCGAATACTTTCTTATGCTTCCTAATCAATTGGTAGTACATAATTTTGTCTTAGGTGCTGGTTTCTGGGGAACTCAGGCTGAGACTGGTGGTGTATAGCATGCTTAACATCATGGATTTTGAAATCAAATAGACCTGGGACTATTTCGAGCTGTACATCTTTTGGGAACATTACTCAAATTCTTTCAACTTCTTTCCTTTAGATAAAATGGAAACAAGACTTATTTCACAGAATTGTGGCAGGAATAGAGAGGAAAGTATGGGCAAAACTATAAGAGTTCCTAACACATAGAAAGAGCACAATAAGTACAATCTAGCTATTTAGGAACCATTGACAATTACTCTTTTGCCTGTTTTCTGAATACTACACAAAATTGTATTTGGAAAGAACACCTGTGAGCTAAGTAAAATTGAGAAATTTATTTTTGAATTTACATGTACATAATGCAACGAGTATGCTAAGGAAAATTTGAAATGGAGATGGTATTTTTAAAAAAATATTGTATACATATTTAAAGATAAGAAAGCACATAAAATTATTTAGAAAAAAAAGTTTGCAGAACACCTATATATCCTCAAGCAGTGTGCTTAATAATGATCTCATCTTATTGTTGTGAGGATTTAATTAGAAAATCCATTTAAAGCACATAACATAGTTTCTGTCATATGGTAAGTACTTAATACTTATTGTTATTATCATACGTAATGGGTCAATAAAACTGAAATTTTATTACTTTGACTTATTTAATATTTTTAGCAGCACTTTGTTGTAAAGGGGATTTGATAATGTACAAAATTATGAAAAATTAAACAAAAGACTGAGTAAATTAAAGCAACATGAACCACTTAATGCATAAAATTATTATATCACTTAAAATAATAACTTACATGCAAATGATAAAATGTATAAAGATATCCAGATACTATCTGCTGTGGTAAAATGTTTTAGTTACCATTAACTGGGCAGTTACTATGTGCAAAGTCTTTTGCTTTGCTCTTTATTTGCATTAATGCTGAAAATCCTAATAAACTCTTGAGAAAGTTATCACCATCAAATAGCATATTAGGAAACTGAGGAACAGGAAAATTCACAATTTGTTCAAGATCAAATAGTAAATATTTATACCAGAATGTAACCAAAGCTCTCTGGCTCTAGAGCATGTGTGTTTAACCACTATGCATACATAAAAAAATGTCTAAAAAAAGGAAAAGGAAGGAAAGAAGGAAGGAGACAAGTCAGAAAGGAAGGAAGGGAGGGAGGAAAGGAAGGAGAAGACAAGAGAAAACAGAGCAAATAAGTTCAGGCAGGTTAGATTCAGCTTCTGTCATATAAAATCAGTCTTTTTATCTGAAAGAGATAATTTCTAGACAAGAAGCCTATTAGCCTCTATGCAAATTTAAGTAGGTTACTATTTGACTTTAACTGACTTGGAGCTGTATTTCTATCAATTGATTTATTGCTACTAAAATTTGCCCTCTGCCTCTTGCATTCAGTTGAGACCCATTTATTGGAGCTTTACATGTCAACCTCTAAAGACTAATTTGCCTTCATTAAAAATGGCAATTGGGAGTTAATCATAGTTAAAACCTCAGAGAGATTATGGGATGTAATTGCAAATAATATTTGACATAAACTGGCACTAAAAATGAAATTTAACTTGTTTCACTAAATGATTACATGTGAATTACATACATGAGTTCTGACTTAACTCAGCCTTAGGAGTAAGGACGAATGGTACAGTACATATAATACTTGGTCAAGAACTTTCTGACAGCATGTAATCCAGAAGTTACTGCTGCCAAACAGGTATTAAACAGAATTTTTGTTTTGGTGATAAAGATTACCAAATTCTATTTAAGTAGAGAGTAATTTTCTCAAATATTTTTAAAAAGATAACATTTTATATGTACCTACAATTCTTTCTGTAAAGAGAATACAGACAAAAAGAGATGCAGAATCCTCAAGTCAGATAGATAAAAACAAGAGTAAGACACAGCCAAATACAGCATTGTTTCAAAAAATACTGATGAGAAAAAAAGTATTTCCATAGAAACAACTGGCAAACACTTAACATTCTACACTCTGGTAAAAACATAAGAAAAGGCAGACACTTCACTGGTACTTAAAATATTGAAACAAGATGTAGGCATCATATGGTAATGTCATGGGAAAAGACATGCTTTCTTAGGTCATGATAAACAAGTGGATTACATAGGTACCTTGATAGAAATATGAACCCACTGTATATCCTTTAGATTTTGTTGTATTTAAGTATGTAAAGTAAATGGAATATACGGGATTTCATCAGCTCTAAGAAACACATTTTTTCCTAAAATTTTAGCATGTCTGAAATTGGAGTGACTCATAATCTAAAGTGCCCTACCATAATAACTAACAGTCGTTCTTTCTTTCTTTCTTCTTTCTTTTCTTTTCTTTCTTTCTTTTCTTTCTTCCTTTCTTTTTCTTTCTCTCCCTCTCTTTCTTCTCTTTCTCTCCTTCCTTCTTTCTTTCTTTTCTTTCTTTCTTTCTTTCTTTCTTCCTTCCTTCCTTTCCTTTCTTTCTTTCTTCCTTCCTTTCTTTCCTTTCTTTATCTTTCTTTCTTTTTTCTTCCTTCCTTTCTTCCCCCTTCTTCCCTCCCTTTCTTCTTCTCTTTCTCTCTTCCTTCCTTTCTTTATTCTTTAGTAACACATTATGTATGGGGCTATATTGAAGGTAGACAGTAAAGAAACAAGGGCAGAAGCACAGAGAATAGTAAAGGAGTCTGAATAATACAGGTGGAAGACTATTATAATTTGGACTGGTAATAAATGCTCACACTCTATTTCTTTTTGGAAAGTACCATTTCAAAATACGGTATATCCTCACTATTCATAGACTCCATATTTACAAATTTGTCTGCTCACTAAAATTTGTTTGCAACATTCAAATCAATGCTGAGGATGCTTTTGCAATCATTTGTGTTTGAGGGCAGAGCTGCACAAACTCAGAGTTGCACTGTGTGCAGGTTTCCAGCTGAGGTCAAACAAGGCAATGCTCTGCTTTCTTGTTTCAATTATCATACTATAAACATGTCTTGTTTTCACCATCTATTTCGTGCCACAGTTTTCACATTTTTCTGCTGCTTTTTTGTAATCTCGCTGTTAAAATGGCCCCCAACTGTAGTGCTGAAGGCTATCTAGAGTTCCTTAGTGCAAGAAGGCTAAGATGTACTTTTTGGAGAAAATAGGAGTGTTAGATAAATGCTGCTCAGGTATGAGTTTCTGTGCTGTTGGGCTGAGTTCAATGTTAATTAATCAGTATATATTAAATAAGATGTCTTTGAACAGAAACACACATAAAACAAGGTAATTTATTGATCAGTGGGCAAAAATGTTGTGACCAGAGGCTTACAGGAGCTTAACTCTGTACTTCCCCTAGGAGCAATGGTTCACTATTTGATAATAAAATGTTTTTAGCAGTTTTATGGAACATATTACAGTGAATACAAGAATCAACTGTATTTAGCTCACTTCATATGTGGTGTGAAAAGAAAAACAGAATAGAGAATAACTGCAAAGTTTCTGAACTAATCAGCTGAAATTATGGAGTTGTCATTAATGGTTATAGAAAAGGATATGGATGAAGCTGGTTTCAAGATGAAAAACAAGAGTTTAGTTTTGGTCATATTGAGTTAGAGATGTCTATCACTTGACCAACAGGAGAAGATAATAAGAAAGTTACATCAACAAATAGGGACTTTAGGCTGGAGTTATAAATAGCAGATTCGTCATCATACAGAATTTATTGTAACTAATGACTCTAGATAAAATAGTCAAGGAAATGAGTGCATTTTAAAAGAAAAACGAGTCAATGATTGAGGTTTGGGGACTTATAGCATTAACTTATGATTGTAATGTTAGCCAGAATGAAGAAAAGAAACACCCAAAAGAGATTAAGCTGAAGCAATCAGTGTGACAGAATGAAAACAAAGAAAGTTTGACGTCCTGAAAGCCAAGTTAAAAAAAAAACAACAGAAACAAGAAAAACTCCAGCATATCAAGGAGGAGGAAATAAGCTAGTGCTGCTCTTTAAGTCAAGAATGATGATGACATGTGAATGCTTATTAGATTTAGCAACTTTTAAGGTTATTGATGATCTAGTCAAGAATAGTTTCAGTTGGGGCTTCCCTGGTGGCCCAGTGGTTGAGAGTCCGCCTGCCGATGCAGGGGACACGGGTTCGTGCCCGGGTCCGGGAGGATCCCACATGCCGCAGAGCGGCTGGGCCCGTGAGCCATGGCCGCTGAGCCTGCGTGTCTGGAGCCTGTGCTCCGCAACGGGAGAGGCCACAACAGTGAGAGCACCGCGTACCACAAAAAAAAAAAAAAAAAAAAAGGAATAGTTTCACTTGGATAATAGAGGATAAATCTGATTGGAATGCATTAAAGATGGACTAGAAGAAGAGGAGTTAGAGACAAATTTTATATCGAAAGAGAAGAAACAAGATCACATCTAGAGAGTAAAAAGGGTCAAAGAAGTGTTTTGTGTCCATTTTTTAAGATGGGACATAAAAATAATTTCATACTGATAGGAAACATCCAAAGGAGTTATGAAAAAAATAATGATGATGGAGGAAATAAAGAGAAGTTTGCTGGAGCAATGTCCGTAAGTAAGTAAATGAGGAAGAATGAGATTTAGTATATACGTGAGGGGACTGACTTTAATCGGACCTTCCTAGTCACAAGTCATAACAGATGCAAAGACAAGATTTGTGATCCCTAATTAGGTACACAGACATACATTTTAAATTAAACTGAAAATTTTAATTGAAAATTAAATTTGTTTCATGTATTTTTTCACCTATCTTTAATAGCACAAGTTTAGGTTTGGGGTAGACAGAGTTGAATCTAATCAGAATTGTAATTTTGCAAATATAGCGTGCTGATGAAAAAAAAAAGAATTGAGGGATATGCAAAGGAGTAATTAGGATGTGACCAAGTATCATAGCCTGAGGAACCTTGAAAATAGATTCTGTAAACCTTACAATCTATTGGGAGTATGGACTCAAAGCCACAAGAGATGAGAGAGGAGGAGTAGTGAGTTAAGAAAGAAAGGGGAGAAATTTCTAGGTAGCGCACTACTGAGTTAGAGACTGCTCTCTGAGAATGCACAGCCCAGCCCGGTGAGGGATCACTACAACTAACTCAGAACAGTCTTCACAGTAAGTGAGAAGTATTTAACTTCCAGCTCCTTGCCGTCTCCTGGCTCTCAGTTGTCAATTTTGTCCCATGGAGTGGGCACTAAGTCTCTGCATTTCAGAATTATGTTCTCCAGCCCTTCTGGTAGCCACTGGGGAAGCCTGATCCCCCAAAGCACAGAGCTTCAGCTGAGCCGTGGAGTGGAGGGAGGAATCCTCTCGTGTCCACATGGGTCTGGCTAGGTGACACAGGGCCCTGATCTTCTATGTTTTATATAGCAGAGTCCATGCTGAGTTGGTACCTTAATAACAAAAGAACTGGAAATTGATATGACCCATTGCAAAATCTTTAGGTTTTGTTCTATTTAAGAATATAAAATAAATAGAATATATTATATTTCATCAACATGATTGGGGACACGGAAAATATGAATATATGGCTGCAGGTGGATAACTTGAAATGGCCAAGCAAAATCACAATGTTGGGGTAGATACAAATTTTGGTAGAACACAATGTCGTATTCATTTGAGTAAAATACAGTATTTTTAATAAGTCAGGAAATCTGTGGAGCAGAAATGAACTCAGAATTAGCCTTGGTTTAAGTATAATTCATAACTGTACAGTTCAGTACCCGGACCCTGCTTTTACCGTCTCTCATATGACTGCAGATGTTCTTGGCTATCCTGTGCGTATAAAATATTAGGAAAACTACTCAAACCAGTAGTATTTACAGGAATGCAAGTTGAAACAATACCACTTTTGTTTTGCCCAACAAATTTCCAAGCACACAAATTATATAAGTTTTATGCTATGTTAAGTAAGCTGTAAATTGACTCAAATTTCATAAAGGAAATTTTATAATATATATCAAAACTTTAGGTTGTTCACAAAGAAAAACTTAGCCATATATACAACATTTTCTGTAGGAGATTATTTCCTTCTTTATGTATTTAACAGAATAAGACTGCTAAAAGCCTGAATGCTCAATACTACTTGGGTAGGCTGTCTAGAAATGAAAAACATTAAGAAAAAACTTAATGCACGTTTTAAATGATATTGTAAAGATAACTGAAATGTGAAGCGAGCAAGCAGTGAGCATACAACTGAAAATCAAATATTTGAGGGGAAAATATTTTTAAAATATTTTATAGATTTTTAAGGAAAAAATATAGAGGCAAAAGTGACAAGAGGACAGATGACCAGGGACTCAAAAAATATAATTACTGGGAAATCCAGGAAAAGAAACAAAAGTAGACATAAGAAGAGAATTAGACAAACAGTAGAAATGCATGACATTTTCTATTTTTCTGTTTTGTTGGGCATGGTGACAGTGGCCCTGCAGGCAGGCATCTCTAATGGTACCATGAAATCACTGATGAGACCCGATACTAAAATATCCTTAACATTTAAGTAAATTGCATATTTTGCTGCCAAGATGTGCTCAGGTACGACTTTCTTTTGTTCTGAATGCTTTAAGATTCAATAAATATGCTTTCTGTGGAAAGAAGAGATGACTAGTCACTTAACTATCATTGGATTCAATTTGGAATAATTGTTATTTTTCTGATTTCAAATAAACAATAATGATATTTACTTTTAATAGAGAACATTTTGAACATTAAAGCTTTTCTTCAAAGTGATAATTTCTTAAAGCAAATAAATAACAAGGAAGTCTAATACGTAAAAGATTCCCTTGAGAGGAAACTAAAAAGAAAGTGCTAGATTAGATTAACATTTTTTTAAAAAAAAGATTTAGGGATAAATAATTCTCCTATCAATAAGTAATGTGATGATTTTAACCCTAAAATAAATGTCTATGGTATTAAGTATGCACACATTAACAACAAATATAATGGAGCAATTCCATACTAATATTAATCCCCTGTTTATTCTAATTTGTGGTAAACCAAAGGGAGATATATTTATATAATTATCACACCCTGCATAATCCTAGGTATTCAAAACTAAATAGCAATAAAACATATTGAGTTTATATCCCAATATTAATTTGTTAAACATATTTGTGTCCTTCAGACTCAATTAATGCATATTGATACAAATTTTTAATTTATTTGGAAGAACATATGCTTATGTAATTTAGTCCAACTCTGAGATTTGCATATTATATGGAAATAAAACAAGGCTGATATTATTTCATACGTTAGGAAGGTTCCATATTAAATGAGCTATCATGGTATTATAATCATTTCTGTAGCAAAATATATTCTAAATCCTACTCAAGATAACAAGGACAGTGCTCTCCCAGTCCTTCAAGCTGTGGTGTGTGTTGGCTTGTGCAAGAGTAGAACTTCTTTTTCTTGCATCACCTATTAATAGTTTAAGACAGTCATTGATTCTAAAACCTGACTGTTAGAGGCCTTTCCAATTTTATGGGTTCTCTTGGATTTTGTATGACTTTCAGAAAGGAGAGAAGGGGTTAACATCCTTAATGTTATAGAGTTTCCAATACCTTGGGGAAAAGGAGCTTTGGAGTTCTGTTGAATTGACTTTTAAGAGAGTGAGAAAACTGATAATTTTTCTAAATTTGAGTTTTGGGGCTGTGATACCTGCCTGTTACTTTTTTTTTTATATTAAATTATCTTATACACATTTTGGCAAATGACATATTTCCACTTCATCATCTACATCCCCAAGTCACTAAATTATTTTGTTTTTGAGTCCTAGGATCATGGGTAAAGGAAAACTTTAATTATTCAACCTCATATCACAATCTCCACCCCATTCTATCCCCACCTTGCAACAAAATGGTAGTTTCAGATATTAAGGAATTTACTTTGGTTTCCAAGATACGTAATGTGGCAGGTTTGCAGAAATTATATTAGTACTAAAACATAAACATCTTTCACTGCCTAACATAGGTAGAGATGTACGATTTATAAATGAGAGAATTTCCATACGTATATTGAACTCATTTCACACTTTTGATTTTCCTCTTCTTTCTCTTGGGGTATTGCCTCATCCATTTTAACCATATATTAGTAATAGGATCTAACACATTGACATGGGAGAGTTGTATAGATCTGACAACTCAGCTTTTCAACTATCTCCAAAATGTTTATATTTGCTGTTGAAAAGATGGAATATTAAAAGAACAAAGTATTAAAAATTCAGTGATGACATTTCAGCTGCTTCATCAACACTAGAAAGGGAACTGTTTGGTGTGTACACACTGACAATGACCAAGTAAACATATACATACAATTAAAGTGACAAAAATCATAAAGTCAGTGGTCTCAGAAGTCTTTGTTATAATTAATTAGATTTTGTTAACTTGTAAAATGAGAGTAAAAATAGGAAAAGAATGTGCATTTAGGAGAAAGTTTCATAGAAATTTGAGTTTCTAAAGATAGTAAAGCAAGGAGAGATTGAAATCTAGGGTCACAGTTTTCCATTAAACAACCTATTTCAATCCTCAGCAAGTCTTTTTGACTATACATTATATTGCATTTTATTGTGTTGGACTTGAGCTTGAAAATAGCCTATCATTTTTAGGGGTGAATTGCTGAAGAACATCCTGAATGATTCCCTGAGGGAGCAATTATAATTTTTTAAGGAGGATAAGTAAGAATAGAAAAAATATCCATGTCACAGGTCACATTAAATTCAGCATTGCCCATGTGGGTGTTGGAAGATGACTGTGGGGAAATTGCAGGTACAGATTGGCAGAGTTATTGATTTAAGACACTGGTTTCTGAACAGAAATGTTGAATTTGGGTTGAGATGCCCAACAGCCAGCCCATTTTCTTGGCAAACCCTTCACTCTTCCTGCAGTTCGAGCACAGCACGTCATAATCCAAATGCTCTTTCAGCTAGCACTGAGTGGCAGCTCTCCCTTTTTAACCTCTCTAAGCAAGAAAACTGCAGTCGTCTCTAAAACATCAATATAAAGTTCCTCTTAATTCTTAAGACATTTGTCTCCCCATCGGGCGAGCAAGGCTTCTCTGAATTCCTGTTAGCAAACACAGAAGTAGAGTAGCTCCAAGAACTGCTCCCGTTATAACTGCCTCCCAGAGTAGTCAGTACAGCAGTGCTAAGTGGCGTGCCATCTGAAATACGCCGCTGTGAGGGTTGCTTCACGCAGGAAGCTGTGCTGCCAATGGGAAATGGGAAAGGAAAACAATTTTCCCAAATCATCCTGCTATCTTTTTCATATACGTAGTTACAGTGTATGGTTATTATTTGTGCCTCCTTTCTCTTCCTTTGGGACTTCCAAATTTCCTTTAGGAAACAAACAAAAAAAACAGAAAGCCTTTCATCACTCTCATCTCATGTGACTCAGGTAACACTGAGTGTAGTAGGGGAAATGGAACCCAGACAAAGCCAAACAATATAATTCCTGGCCACACCCACTGGTTTTGGGATAAGCTTATGACCTAAACTGGTTTAATTAATATTAATAATTAGACATATGGGGGAACTGACTAAAAATACATACTCTTGTTTTTGTTGTCCCCGATCTGAGGCCTGGATGATATAGCCATATCATCACTGGCGACTATTATGTTGAGCTACAAATAAGACCGTCTTAGAGTAGATAAGTAGAGAGAAATAATGGAAGAAGACAAAGATCTGGTGATATTAAGATTTCACATTCAAATTCCACCTGAAGCTAGTTCTATTTCTGTGTTCTTACTAATGTGAACAAGTAAGTTCCCTTTTTAAGCCAGTTTTAGTTTTCTTAAACCTTTCTACAGAAACCACCTAAAAGATACAGTAACCTATCCTATATTAGGCATAAAATAGAAAATAAAAATATGAGCCTCAAGTCAGGGAATGTTTAGCTAGTATTATAAAGTTCATGAAGATATAAACAGAAAGATTCTTTCTGAGGCGAGACTCAGTCATGAATCTGTCCTTTCCACTAAAAACCATTATGGCTTTTAACACCCGCCACCCAAATTTTATCACAGGATATATCAGACAGTACTCTTAAGAGAGTCTCTCACTGGCATAAAATGCAGTTGTAATCATCATTTTGTACAGTAAAGTGCAACTTAGCAAAACACAAATTCTAGCATCTTGTGACGCTAGGCTGCAGTTATAGATATAAACAAACAATTAATGATGACTAAGTACATAAAGTTTGAACTTTGAGAAATTGCAAACAGAGACATTGAGAGCTCTCTATCTTTGTGATTAAGGATCTGAAACTGCAAGCTCTTCTAACTGTGTATGAAAGAAGTTTAAGCAAAATTAGAAGGATCGAATGTTTTCCATTCCCTCATAGATGAAAGAAAAACATTTAATACTCAGAATTATAGAAAAATAAAGTGTCCTTATATGTAATTTTCTATTAAGTAAGTCTTGTATGACACCAAAGGTTTGGAGAATTGTTATTCAGTCCTGTGTAACTAAACTCTGAACCACGGACTGATTAATTAATAACAACGGACTGTCGTAATTAATAACATTTTATCATACCAATAACATTTAAATTGGCACCTTTGATTTCTCAAAGGCATATATCTTTGCCATGCTTCTTTGGTCAGATGGGATTGGAATATCTACCTGTTCTATACATGGAAGAAACAAATAAAAACACAGTGAGATTTCTTATTTAAATGAAGAATCTTAGAGTCTTGTTTTATTTAAATGAACCAAGACAAATTATGTGACCTCTCAAAGTAGTGGCGAGGAGATTGTAGATTAAGAAAGATTTAGATTTGGACTCTCTCTCTGCTTCTATATGGCTTTTGGTAAATGAATTAATCTCTCCAAATCTTAATTTTCTCATCCATAAAATTCATTTGGTTTTATGACTCATTTCAAAGAAGCAGCTTTTTGTTACATTGAGTTTGTCTATTTTCTGTTTTCTTTGGTTTCTTTTTTTTTTTTTTTTGACATCTTTATTGGAGTATAATTGCTTCTTTGGTTTCTATATCATTGATTTTTCCTTAATTCTTTATGGTTTCTTCTGCTTGCTTTGAATTTCATTTGCTTATTTATGTATTTACTGATAAAATTTTAAATTACTGTTTTATACTTTTGTTTAAAATAAAAGTTTAATGATATAAATTCCACTCTAAGCATTAAGTTGGATTACACAAATATTCGATATGTTCTATTTTCATTTTCAATTAGCTCAAATTTTGTTTCTTTAAAACCCCTTCAAACTTGCTGTTTGGGCTTCCCTGGTGGTGCAGTGGTTGGGAGTCCGCCTGCCGATGCAGGGGATGAGGGTTCGTGCCCCAGTCCGGGAGGATCCCACATGCCGCGGAGCGGCTGGGCCCGTGAGCCATGGCTGCTGGGCCTGCGCGTCCGGAGCCTGTGCTCCGCAACGGGAGAGGCCACAGCGGTGAGAGGCCCACGTACCGCAAAAAAAGAAAAACAAAAAAACAAAAAACTTGCTCTTTAATGCATAAGGTATTTAGAAGTGTACTGGTTAATTTCCAAATATCTGAGAATTTCCAAATAACCCTGTTATTAATTATAAGATTAATTCTATTATGGTCATAAAATTACCTTTTATTGCCTTTATTCTTTTTGTTTGTATGGCTTGTCATATAGCCAACAATATGCTCTGCCTTGGTCCAGTTCCATAGGTACTTGAAAATAATGTACATTCTGCTGATATTAGACAAGTGGTCAATAAATGTCAATTGTCTCATTCGGTGATGCTATTCAATTCTTTTAAATCCTTACTGATTTTCTGGCAGCTAGTTCTATCAATTACAGATAGAGAAGTATTGTAATCTCCAGCTATCATTGTGGATTTTTCTATTTCTATTTCAGTTCTATCAGTTTTTGCTCTATATTATTTATAGCTCCGTTATTAGATACATGCACATATAAAACTGTCATGTCCTCTTGGAGAATAGATAGTTTTATCATTATGTAATGTCCCTCTTTATTCCTGGTAACATTTCTTCTGAATCTAGTCTATAAGATATTAGTATACCTTTCTTTTCCTTTTAACATCCCTATGCCCACATATTTAAAGTGGGTTTCTTGTAGATAGCTTAAAATTGGTTCTTTCTTTGCTTATTCAATCTATCAATATTTGTTATTTAGTGTCTTGTAACTACCTATATTTAATGTGATTATTACTATAATTAGATTAAAATCTATTATATTCCCAGCTGCTTTCTATTTTTCCAATGGTATCCAGGTATTTCCCCCCTCTATTTATGCCTTCTCTAGATTAATTGAACATTTTACATAATTACATTTTATCTACACTATTGACCTACTATTATGCCTGTTTGAATGTTTTAGTGGTTGCCCCAGGCTTAAAATTTATTTTCTTATTTAATCAGTCTGCCTTCAAACAATATCACACCACTTCATGTGTAGTTTTAGCACTTTATAAGCACGTATTCTCAATTATTTCTACCCTATCCTCTGTACTATTACTGTCATACAGTTTATTCTTACATATTCTGTATATATACATTACTATTATTTTTTCTTCAGTTATTGTTTTGCTTTGATTTTGTTTACAATTTTCACTATCCATTTTATTCCATAGATGCAAATGGTAATGAATTCTTTGCACTATCAGAATTTTTTTAAAAAGCATCACTCTGAAAATAATATACATTTTAAATGTCAAGGAACCTGAATTTCCACTGCCAACGAGGACTAGTAAGCCATGGATATAACTGAGCCAACAACCTGTTTTAGTCTTCAGTTATTGCTATTCTATTGTCAGTTTTTCTAAACCAATAATTTTTGATCAGGTTATCTGGGAAACAGTCAATGAAATGAAAATGTATTGGGGAGTATTTTCAGGAATAATATCTGTAGAAATTAAAAGAAAAATGGAACTAGGCAGAAAAAGAAATTACACTATGATACAGTTGCAACAGAGGCCTGAGCTGATATCAAGAAGAGCTCTCAAGCTGCTGAGGCCCTTCAGAAATGCCCCAAATTGAGGAAAGGTACTGGGACTTTGTAGCCCTGCATTGGATATAACTTTCTTCCCACTGAGGCAATGTAAGGGTGTATGAGGCAGCTTCCTTAGACTGAGGGCAATTCCTGGTGAGGGAAGTTTCTATGAGACAGCAGCAGCTATCAGCCCCAGCATCTGGAGTAACAGGTGCCCCCATCCTGAATGGGGATTTCAGTAGTATTATACCATAACCTCCACTATAGTCCACCCCCTGCACCACTTAGATCCACTTGTTTCCTGTGATAAGTTTACTCCATCTGGAAATAGATCCTCCAGGTCTCTTTTCCTGGAGTAAAAAATATGCTATTAAGACTAACACAAGCCTTTCTCCTCTGACTTCAGCTGGTCTTAGGGCCATAAACAATATTCGTAGTGTTCCCCCTCTATCACTCTTTCTAGAGGCCCTTTACCTTCAACTACCATTTCCACTGGTTAAGAGATATTACCTGGTGGGGTAATAACCTCAACAAGCTAAACACAGAATTTCCATGTAACACACTCTTTTTGTAGATATTGAAAAAAAAAATGAAAGCAGGGACTCAAATGGATATTTGAATGTCAGTGTTCACTGCAGCATTATTCACAATAGCCAGAAGGTGAAAATAACCCAAGTATCCTGATTAATGCATATAAAAAATGTATATACCACATTTTGTTGAATATTACTAAGCCATCAAAAGGGATGCTACAACATGGATGAAACTTGAAAACATGACGCTAACTGAAATAAACCAGAGAAAAAAGGACAGACATTGCGTGATTCCAATTATATGAAACATTCAGGCAAACTCATAGAGATAGGAAGTAGATTAGATGGGGAGAGTGGGTATGAGGGGAGGCAGGAGTGAAAATTACTGCACAACGGCTTAACAGAATTGGTGGGAGGGTAACACAGAAGCTTCTGGAACAGAGTGGTGGGGGTTGCACAACACTGTGAGTGACACTGAATTTGATCTAAAATGGCTGGATGACCAAATGTATACACATATAAAATTACAATCAAAAATAATAATGTACTCTACACCAAAACCACTGAATCACACAGCTTGAATAGGTGAATTCTATGGTTATTATATCTCACTAAAGCTATTTTTAAAAAATTGTGTAAAGTTCCAACGTATGACCCAACGGATCACTTGGGCGTCAAATAATTTTTCTTCAAACCATCGTTTAACAGCAACTTCCCTTGCCTCCTTCCAATGATCAAATCAATTACCTTTGCCAGGATAGTGACTCATTTCTTCCCAGCTGGTCTTTAGCGTTAGGATACTGATGTGACGAGGCAGCCATAGCTTAAAGTTTAATAGGACTCTGACTGTGGACCCTGGTTGAAGCGTAGCCTCACGGGGAACCTAAACTTCCAGATCTGAAGGGACTAGAGCTGTGGGGATGGGAAGCACACATTCCTAAAGTCAGTCACTGGGAGCGATGGTAAACAGAGCCACTACTACTTTTATCTCTTGTTTCTAAAGATTATTTGCTCTATTTAATGAGCGTAGACACCAAATAATTACATTGATTTAATGTGTATACTGTTCCTAATAGTATTTCATCTAAACAGGGTGTCACCTCCAGCCTAGCTCTTCACCCGTGCCTCCATTTTTCTATTGCTGCATACCCTACACTCTTTGAGTCCCTTGTTATAATGTAATGTAATGCAGAATACCTTTTTGGTGGCTCCAACACTTCGTAAGCCCTTGAATACTAGTCAGAGGGCTGAGCTAAGTTCAGGAGCTAGTGCAACAGTGGTGGAGAAACTGGAAGTCTGAGCCATTTAATGCAAATTACTTATACTCCTAATCTGATCCTGCCCAATTCCAAATGTACTCCTTCAGTTTTGGAATAGACAGCTGTTGGATCTAAGAACCATGTGATTTGTTGTTGGGTTTCACAGGACCCAGCTCAGGAAGGCTGGTATGGCTGCATGGTCACCTGTGTCCCATGGTATTTTTCTCATGGCTGAGCATGTACAAGCACCATCTGTGAATGCTGTATAAATCTCTGTTGTATAAAAATGTTTTTCTACCACAAACATCTCTAATTCCTTAGTATCTACTTGTTTGGATGACCCAGCAACGGGACCACTTGCACTGCAGCTTTAACCTGCTATACAGCCATTCCATATCTGGGCCTCACTCAAAGATGGCCTTTTTCCACTGTAATCAGTAAATGGGTAGGAGTAGTAGTCCCAAGTGTAGAATATGTTAATAATATGCTAATATCAATTAACATAATGTTATCAACATTGTTTATCAATCTTACAAGAGAATTAGCGGGAGGGCAGGGGTTGAACTGAGATATGGTTGCAACAAGGGCCTCAGTTTATCTCTTAGGAAAATCTAAAACGGAGATAATTCTTCAAACGTAACATGACTTGAGACAAGGGGGCTGGGGCTTTGTACAAATTGATCAGTTATTAGAAGTAGGCTGTTCCCAGGACAGGGATATAATTTTGGGGAAAGGCAATTTCTGGAGATGGCCTCAGTTTTGAACCTTCAGCAATCAAAACTCCTGGAAGCTGGAGGAATCTGAGAGGCATATCCAGCATCTATTTCAACAATACTCATTAACCTAGTAACTATATTGTTCCTGACAGTAAGCATATACCAATTTTTTTTTTTTTTTTGTAATTTCAGGGGTGCATTTGTGTAGTAGAAAGATTATACGTTGCTCTAAATTGATACTTTTGAAGGCTGGAAATATTTTACATATTCCATTTTGATTGAAGACATTCTAATAATACAAAACAAGTGACTATTAGCAAGCAGTAATTGCTCATTATTTTATATAAGGAGTCATCTGGCTCCTAGAAGAAATTACATTATTATAATCACATGTATAGATTTCATTGACTCACAATACTCCTAGCACTTCTAACAACACAATTAAAATCCTCTTGAGTAGAAACAAGGCTTGTAACCCAATGCATTGTAAAAGCAATTTAGTACTTAATTTATGAAGGGTATTAAACTAAGAACTTAATTTGCTAAAATTAAGAAGTTCCTTTGGCCAATGAGAATATATAGTTCAAAGAGATATTTATGGAGACTGATTCCTTTCATGGCATGCTGTTTGAAATAATAAATTTTCAGATTAATCTAATTTGAACAGTGTACTCTTAATGAAACCTATGCGATGAACAAGATGTATTGAATTTACATTTGATTAGCGATGATGGAATCTTGCTAATAAATTAGTTAAAAAACACAGGTTCAGAGAAGAGAGTATGAGATATTATTTAGTGAACATCAACTATGTGACATATTATAACTACATACTCACAGAAAAAAGCTTAATACAATTTAAGGTACAATTTATTTTTTCTAAATCTTAAATATTTAAAATATTAATGCATGTTTAAGCATATCCTTATTCTAAAATATAACAACTCTGAAAATATTTTCCTAGCAACCTTATATTCTCATTCTATTGAACAAGCTACAGATAGCAATCTTACACTACCGTATGTATAGCATATAGAATCATGACATGCACTAAAGCGATAGACTAGGTTTGACAGTAAGTCGGCTCCATAAAAGTCCACTGAGCCGTTTCTAAATTTAGAAGATTAGTCCTGAGGTGGGTGGTTAATGCTCAGAACAACACAAATGTATTTTATTTTCAATGTCTGCGAGAATGTCACGATTCTGAGTGTCAATGTTACTCTTTAAGCCAGTGGTTCCCAATATAATCTTGAAAAATCACCAGTCAATGACAAAGTTTTCATCAAGTCACAGAGAATTAAGAGGAAGATATAGAATAATTATATAATTTAAATTTATTCTTTTTAAAAAATGTGAGATTATATCCTCTTACATGTTTTGGTATTGATGTTTTATTTATAAGCAGAAGATGCTGGAGGCTAAATTAAAATAAGCAATTGTATGTCATTTCCTAAGTGTTTTTGTTGTTCTTGTTGTTGTTTATGACAACTACCTACCTCTCCCTCCAACTGCACCACCAAGCCACATTTTGCACAGCACTTAGGGAGGATTTATGTCATAGCAGGCAGAAAATTGTTTAAAAAAATTCTGAATTAGTAAGATGAGTGGGAAAGATAAATAAAAATTATATAATACTGCACAGTAAGCATAATGACAGTCTTATATCTATATTATAAGAAATCATTTATTAAAAATTTTTTACCCAAGACTGCAAGCAAAGTGACTCAAGTAAAAGTTAAAAGATATCTCTTGTACTTGCAGAATTCCAAAGAAAACCAGTATGATAAAGATATTATTATCAACCTAAAAACACAATCATGTTAGAAAGCAAAACTTTCTGGAAAAATCAATTTACAAAGCTTCAATTACTAAAACCAGTAAACAGGAAAGACTAAGTTCTATCTAATCTAGGTATATGGATTCTTTATTTAAGAACAGGATGCCAACACATTGATGGCAAGTAGCAAGGCCAGAAGCAGCAAATAAGAAATAAAGTGAACCAGGAAGTACATGGGTACCCACTAGGGCTTGAAACATTTTGTCAGGATCATAACTATTCCCTTATATATACTTGAGAAGGGTTGACACCATCTCCTCACTTTGGAGAATCATGAAACTCAGTATTATAATCCACTGTGTATCCACCTGAGTTTCCTACATATAAATATAATGAATAAAAAATGTACAGATTTTTAAGCTTCATGACTCAAAAAAAGGGGGAAAAATACCCTTCTTGGTATTTCCGTGTACAGAAATCTCACTGAGTCACACAAAGCCCAGGGAATAAAAAAACCAAGTTAGTACAACACCCCAAGCTAGAAAAATTGGCCAACTCCCTTGACTGCCCTCAGCTTAAGTCTGAGGAAAGATCATTTGTGCTAAGCAGGATCCCAGCTCTCACCACTTCCTTGCACCCCCTAGTTCACTCTCATTTCTTACTCTTTTATCCCTTCAGAATATGAATAGTTACTGTTCCCTCATGTCCCTAGTGCTTCTCTTGAAGGTCACAACTCTACCTTGCTCCTTGCCCCTGCATCAGCCTTTTACAGTCCCAACAGCAAATTATTCCATACAGGGTCCTGTTGGAATCCCTTTTGGGACACATCATTCACTGCTGCCATTCTCCCTGGGCTTGGTATTATAAAATATTGTTGATGTACATTTCTAGGCATAAGCACACCAACTTTTTCCGTATGATACTGAACTATTTCAGACACATTGGAGACCTCTTCCTGCAATGGATATAACAATTGACCCAAATTGTCTTTCTTTGTAAATCCCTTTCAATTCCTTCCAAAGTTTGGCCAAAATTGATGTTAAATAGATCCTTAGTTTTTCATATTGTGAAACCATTGATGTGAAGCTTAAGATTGGATGTTCTAGAAGTAAACTGAGCAATTAACCTTGTGAGCTTGCTTTTAGAATTGAGATGTAAACTCTTATATCAAACTTTTCAAATTCTAGCCACAGCATATATTTTTTCTGCTCCTCCACAATAAGCCATGGCTGATATCTCAAACTTCCAGAATTCATGAAGATTACATGAAATCAAAGATCAAATAATATTTCCCTCACTTCTTTCTTGAGCCAGTCTTCCAATACCTATGACTCCCTGCATAATTCCTTATAGATCATTAAGTTACAGGCTGGTCATATTATAAAATGCAGTGTGTATTAGGGTTCTCCAGAGAAATCTATGCTTGTTCATCCCTCTCTGCCCCCCATATATATATATATATATATATATAAAATAAAGAATTGGCTGACATTTTATAGAAGCTGACAAGTCCCAAGATCTGCAGGGTGAACCAGCCAACTGAGACCTAGGAGAGTCAATGGTGTAGTTCCAGTCCAAAAAGTGGTAGGCTCAAGACCCAGGAAGAGCTGATGTTTCAGTTTCAGTGGGAAGGCAGCAAAAAAGTCAATGATGTAGCTTAAAGGTAGTTGAGCAGGAAGAATTATATTCAGATGAGTTCAGTCTTTTTGCTCTATTCTGGGCTTCAAGTGATTGGATGAGGCTCACCCACATTAGGGAGGACAATCTGCTTTACTCAATCTACCAAATTAAATGTTAACCTCAACCAAAAACATCCTCATAGAAACACCCAGAAAAGCATGTCAACAGATATCCGAGTACTCCATGGCCCAGCCAAGTTGACAAATAATATTAACCAGCAAAAAGTAATTTAGAAATGTCTGTGTATATATAAGCTATTACTACATATAATACAGTTATATATAACTAGAGGAAGAAATGTGGATAGAAAACTGAAAATAATTTTTCATTCCATTAAATAATTGGCCATACTGTCTTTTTCATTTGTAGCTGGTCCAATGTCTTTAAAATACAATGCAGATTTTAAAAACAAAATTTATAGAGCAGAAATATTTCTTTTTCATAAACCAAAGAAGACCTATGTTTCAGGTTATATAGAATTAATTGATAACTGAAAATATAAAAGAAGAAAATGATATTAAAATACTTGAGTTTTCTTTACTATTTTAAAAATATTATTGTTTTTGCTAAGTGAAATGTGGTACTTAAAAGTAGACAGCAAGGAAAATATTGAGTGAATTCACTTGATGCTGTTGATTCTGATTGAGAATGGTCTTTTAGGAATTCCCAAATTGTTTTCAGGAACAACAATAAGTCATCCACCCAAGATTACTGCAGTTTTTCAAAAGACAAACCATTTCATGAAAAGTCTGCAATTATGTTCTATTAATGCAAACACATTGCAAATGCCATGGATTTAAATGGAAATCAAAAGAAGTTATAGAGTAGAAACTAACACAACACTGTAAAGTAACTATACTCCAATAAAATTATTTTTTAAAAAAGAAGATATCGTCAACACATTAAGATGCAGAGAGATGGTTGTTATTTTATTTCTTAACACTTAATACAGGATTTCTTGATGTTATATAAAATTTAGTTCATTTTAAATCCGTGTTTACAAATACTGTAGACAAAGAAAGACAGAGTGCTTTCAGATTTTTCCAGGCATGCTGAACACTCTTGTCCCTTTCCAACCACTTTGCATCTTTCTCCACCCTGCTCTCTACCCAGGAGGCAGATATTTATCTGCCCATAAACTGTCTTATCTCATCCTCTGACTTCTCATTTGGTTTGACAAATAAGATGCATTGCCAGGACACTATGGACTGAAAACTGACAGTGCATCCACCCCCTCCCCAGCTCCCACCCCACCAGGCTTTAGGTTGGTAGTATGTATATGGCTGCACTGAAGATCACATTTTGGAAATTACTTTACCCAATCTTGCTCTTTCTGGCCTAGGTTGTTAAGGTCATTGGACACTATTGGTAGCTTTGCTGGGGTGATTCAACAACCCTTGTTGGTTTGTGAAAAAGACCTGTCCATACTTTTGCAATAAACTTTTCCCCAAACTCTTTCCTTTTCCTTTTCTCCCTTCTTTCTTTTCTTGCTTTCCTCCTTGCTTTTATTGAGGAATAATTTGACATATAACATTACATTAGTTTCAGGTGTACAATACAATGATTTGATATTTGTATATATTGCAAAATGATCACCACAGTAAGTCTAGTTAACATTCATCACCGAACGCTTTGCAATTACCTCCTTTTAATGCACCCAGTTTCCTGCCATTGAATGATACATAAATAATTACAGAGTTAAGTTTGTGAATATTTTAGAATTATACAGAATGTTATTGAAGATAAGGTAAATAAGGGATATATTACATATGTATGTACATATACTATAGTTAGTTTTTACCTTTACATTTTGAAAGCTTTAGACTTACAAAAAAAGGTTGCAAATAAGTACAAAGAATTTCCATAAATATATTTATTTCCATATATATTTACATATGTATCCTGTACAAAGATGCCACCAATATTAATATTTTTATATAATCATAAAACAATGATTAATATCAAGTCTTACTAATTCAAAAACAGTAACAATAAACACCCCAAATAGTTGTTCCTTATGGAGATGAGATATGTTACACACTATGCTATTTCCATAGGGTTTTCAAAATCCTTCTCACATATCCTACTTTATCATGAGGGTTCTCTAACTCTGTTTCAAAAAGAAACAGCATGCACACACACACACACCCTTTAATAAAAGATACTGAGGGAGACACAAATAAATGGAAGATATTACATGCTCATGGATTGGAAGAATTATTATTGTTAAAATATCCATATTACCCAAAGCAATATACAGATTCAGTGCAACCCCTATCAAAACTCCAATTTTTCACAGAAAGAAAACAAAAAATCCTAAAATTTGTATGGAAGTACTAAAGACTCCAAATAGCCCAAGCAACCTTGAGAGAGAAAAACAAAGCTGGTGGCATCACACGTCCTGATTTCAAAATATAATACAAAGTTACATAATCAAAACAGAATGGTATTGATATAAAATAGACATATAGATTAATGGAACAGAATATACAGTCAGAAATAATCCCAGGCATAATCTATGGACAATTAATTTATGACAAAGGAGCCAAGAATATACAATAGGGAAAGGATAGACTCTTCAATAAATGGTGTTGGGAAAAATTGAGCAGCCTCATGAAAAAGCATAAAACTGAAGCCCTGACTTCCACCATAAACAGAAATCAACTACAAAATATTAAAGACTTAAATTCAAAACCTGAAACCATAAAGCTCCTAGAAGAAAACATTGGTGGTAAGCTGCTTGGTATGGAATTTTTGGATCTGACTCCCAAAGCAAAGTCAACAAAAACAAAAATAAACAAGCGGGACTATGTCAAACTAAAGAGCTTCTGTACAGCAAAGGAACAAAATGAAAAGGCAACCCTGTGAATGGGAGAAAATACTTGCAAATCATATATTCAAAGGGACTAATTAAAATATATAAAAATACATTAAAAAACTTAAGCAACTCAATAGCAAAAGAACAAATAATTTGAGTAAAAAATGGGCAGATGATCTAGATAGACATTTTTTCCAAAGAAGGCAGAGATGGTCAACAGACACATGAAAAGATGTTCAACATCACTAATAACCAGGGAAATGCAAATCAAAACCACAATGAGAGGACTTCCCTGGTGGCACAGTGGTTAAGAATCCACCTGCCAATGCAGGGGACACAGGTTCGAGCCCTAGTCCTGGAAGATCCCACATGCCGTGGAGCAACTAAGCCTGTGCACCACAACTACTGAGCCTATATGCCACAACTACTGAAGCCCGCGCACCTAGAGCCCGTGCTCCACAACAAGAGAAGCCACTGCAATGAGAAGCCCACGCACCACAACGAAGAGTAGCTCCTGCTCGCCACAACTAGAGGAAGCCTGTGTGCAGCATCAAAGACCCAATGCAGCCAAACATACATAAATAAATAAATTTATTTTAAAAAACCCACACACAATGAGATATCACCTCACACCTGTTAGAATATCAAGAGACAATAACTGTTGGTGAGGATATAGAGAAAAGGGAACCTCTGTGCACTATTGATGGGAATGTAAATTGGATGCAGCTTCTATGGGAAACAATATGGAGGTCCCCCAAAACATTAAAAGTAGAACTACCATATGATCCAGCTATCTCATTTCTGGGTACATACTCAAAGGAAAAGAAAACAGGATGTTGAAGCTTTATCTGCACTCACATGTTCCATTGCAGTAGTATTCACAATACCCAAAATATGGAAACAATTTAACTGTTTGTCAGTGGATGAATAGATAAAGAAAATGTGTATATAAATACACTGAAATATTATTCAGCCATGAGAAAGAAGGAAATCCTGCCGTTTATAAGAAATTGGATGGACTTTGAGGGCATTATGCTAATAACCAGATTAACCCAGACAGAGAAAGACAAATATTGCGTGATACCACTTATATCTGGAATCAATCAATCAATCGATAAAAGTCAAACTCATAGAAACAGAAAGTAGAAAAGTAGTTACCTGCCTGGGATGGGGAAATAAGGAGAGGATAATAAAGGGTACAAATTTTCAGCTGTAAGATAAAAAAGATCTGAGGATCAAATGAAAACATGGTGACTACAGTTGATAATAATGTATTGTATAACTGAAATTTACTGAGAGTAGAACTTAAATATTCTCACCCAAAAAGTCTTATGTATCTATCTATAGATAAATATGTATTTTGATGGATGTGTTAAAAAAAGAAATAGTATAGATCTATGTTTACTTATAGCAGATGTTTGCTTAAAATGTAATCTTTTGTGAAAAGAAAGCAAAATGCATAATTTTCTATATAAAATGGTATGATACCATTTTGTTACATTCATGTATCCGTAAATAACATGTATTCAGTGCCCTATTTCCCAAATTTTATGGTTGTCTAGAACATATAAAGTTATTCTATTTATTTTTAAAAGAAAAATCATGGTTACCAGGATTTTACTTAAAACAAAGGAGAAAGCTACAGAGACATTTCATCTAGTAACATTTTAAATAACATACTATAATCATCACCTGTTAAGTACCAATAAGAAATACCTTTTTTACTTCTGCTGCTGCTGTTGCTGCTGTTTGGGTTACTCAGTAAAGGCTCTTGAGAGATAAATTTGTGAGTCTTTCTATAACTGAAAATTTCTTTATTTTACCCTCACAGTAGATATCATTTACCTGGAAATAAGATTCAGATTTCAAAATAATCCCCTGTCCACAAATTTTGAAAGCTTTGACAAAATGTGTCTTTTCCTTTGCTATTAATGTTAAGATATCTGGAGGATGTTCAATTTCCATTAATTTATAAATAATCTACATGTTTTTCCTCAGGAGGCAATTTTCCTTTCATTTTGACCATTTTTTATTTTATAATACTTTTTAAAGAGAGAAATGTAGAGTATAACAATTAAATTTCATAAGAATGTGTGTAATATTTTGTCTTTTATTTTTCCATGCTATTTCACATTTAGTAGGGCTTTTCCATTTGGAAAATCCCTATTTTTATGCATTTCTGGAAATTTTTCTTCTATTATTCTATTGATATTTTTCTTGCTTCTATATTTACTCTACTCTCTTTATAGAAACTTTATTAAGATTCATTAAGTAATCAAATATGGTTTTATTTCCCCCCCAAGACAAAACATGGTGTGTCTGGAATTTTAGTAAAAGATAAAATCAGATTGATGTGCATCACTAATGAGGAGAGACTTAATAAGACTTTTAAGGATTAAGGCAACTGAAGGGGTTGGAGTAAAATATCTCTATTCTATTATTCAAAACAATATGGGGTCAGCATCATTTCCTTTGTCTCTCCCCTTCAATTTACAACTAGTAGGACATCCATAAGCCAATGGTTCCTCTGCAGAGCACACCATAACACTGTAGAGATACATATATCTGTATAGCTAATGGTGGGAGGATTGGACATTGTGGAGGTTGCAGAACCAGGGGAGCAGTGGCAGCAGTGCCTTCACTCAAGGTCCAGCAGTGGCAACTGCACTGGTGAGCCCAGGAGCAACAGCACTGGTGACCGCAGCACCGGCACCCCCTCTGGCAGAGGGGATCTAAGGTAAAAAGTGGCTAGTGGAAGTCTATCTGGCTCTGTGAACTACAGCTGAAGGGTCCTGTTGCAATTCAGCAGTACCCAGACCTCAGAGGAGAGACATGTGTAACTGGGGGGAGGGAAAGGAAAGAGAAGGATCAGACAAAAAAGAACATTGTTACCTGCTATTTGCCCCAGAATTTAGCAAGAGGACCATTCAAAACCTCTAGGATTCCCTCACTTGAGGATCTCCCCTACAGGCTTGTCATACACACAAAGCCCTAAGGTCCAAGCACATACTTGACCCCACTTTGTTCCCAGCCTTTTTTTTTTTTTTTTTTTTTCCTTTCTTTTTCTATTGAAAGCTTCCAAATACAGCCACAAGGATCTATGGGGGAAAAAAAAAAATGTGTGCTATAGTGTCACCTGCTGGGAAACAATAGAAAGGCCTCTAATTGCCAATCTGTTGGACTGTTAGAATCAAAGTAAACAAAGTTTTACCTAAAGAAGAAAGATGTTCACTATTTCAAATGTGCCAGCATAGGCACCTATCATCAAACAACATGAAAAATTGTGGTAATACGGTATTACAAAAATAAAATGACAATTCTCCAGCAAGTAAACTCAAACTCACAGAAGAGTGTGAACTACCTGATAGAGAATTAAAAATAGCTGTTATGAATAAATTCAATGAGTTACAAGAATATTCAGAAAGACAATTCAAGGAACTGGGGAATAAAATTAATGAACAGAAGGAGTGCTCTACCAAAGAGACTGAGATTATTGAAAAGAATCAAACAAATTCTGGAGCTGGAAAACTCAATAAACGAGATGAAGAATGCATTAGAAAGCACTGGAAATAGAAAGATTAGCTAGAAGAGAGAATACACAATCTGAAAGATAGAAATCTAGAAATAATTCAGTTGGAAGAGGAGACAGAACTAAGATTTTTAAGAAGTCAAGAAACCGTGTGAGAGCTGTCAGGCCCCATTAGGAGACCCAGCATAATAATGGTTATGTCAGAAGGAGAAAAGAAGAAGAAGGGGAAAGAGATGTTATTTAAAGAAATAATATCTGAAAACTCCCTAAACCTGGAGAAAGAACTGAACATACAAGTCCACAAAGATAAAATAATATATTGTGAATATTTATAAATGAAAGAATTTGGCTTTTCAGACTATAACAACATATGAAAGCAAGTTTGAAAATGATATTTTTGTGTTGTTAGGGTTATGTCAGGCTGTAAAGAGAAATTCCTAGCTATGGAGAAATTTAATAATTATGCTAAGTGATTTGAATGAAAATTATTATTTTAGAATAAGAATGTTAGATGTAAAAAGTGTTGGTTTAAGACTATTCTGAGGATAAGATGGTATATTCTGAACATGAGGAATATAGTGAAGTGTCTCTATCTATTTCGGTCCAAACACTATTAAGCAGATGAAACCAATACACAGACTCTCTCCTTCTAAAATATGTCCAAACTTAAACACACAAAATTTGGAATTCTATGCTAGTAATGCATGCACTCCACCTTCCCAAATTATCAAAATATGTGATTACTAGAAGAAGATTGTGATAGAGGAACATATACAACAGGGATATTAAAGAAGGATCTATGATTCCTAATAAATAATCAGTTATAGGCATCAACAATAAGAGAACTCAATGAAAACACAAGATAAGAATGAGAGAATTATTTTTCCACTGTCTACATTTTGTTCTAACAAGGACTGCTGCAAAGACCCCGCCCCCACCAAAAGAGGTAAGGGCAACACTCTCTTTATAGAAACGAGTTCTAACCCACAGCCTATATCACAGTAAACAATGAAAAGTTGAAAGCATTTCATTTAAGATCAGAAACAATACGGATGCCCACGCTCACCATTTTTATTTAACATAGTATTAGAAGTCCAAGCCACAGCAATCAGACAAGAGACAGAAATAAATGGAACCTAAATTGGAAAAGAAGTAAAAACTGCCATTGTTCACACACGACATGATATTGTACATAAAACATTCTAAGGATGCTATTAAACTAATAAATGAATTCATTAAAGTTGCAGGATACAAAATTAACATACAGAATTCTGTTGCATTTCTATACACTAATTACAAACTATCAGAAAGAAAAATTAAGAAAACAATCTCACTTACACTTGTATCAAAAAGAATAAAATGCCTAGGAATAAATCTAACCAAAGACATGAAGGCTTGTACTCTGAAAACAATAAGACATGGATGAAATAAATTGAAGACACAAACAAATGGAAAAATATACCATGCTCTTAGATTGGAAGAATTGTATTGTTAAAATGTATTGTTAAAATGACCATACTATCCCAGGCAATCTACAGATTCAGTGCAATCTCTATCAAAATACCAAAGCATTTTTCACAGAACTAAAGCAAATAATTCTAAAAATCTAAATGAAACCACAAAAGACATCAAATAGTCAAAGCAATCTTGAGAAAAAAGAACAAAGCTGGAGGTTTCACACCTATTTCAAACTATGCTACAAAGCCACAATAATCAAAACAGTATGGTACTGGCACAAAAACAGACACATAGATCAACGGAACAAAGCAGAGAGCCCAGAAATAAACCCATGCTTATATGGTCAATTAATCTATAACAAAGGAGGCAAGATTATACAATGGGGAAAAGACAGCCTCTTCAATAAATGGTGTTTGGAAAACTGGAAAGCTACATGCAAAAGAATCAAACTGGACTACTTTTCCACACTGTAAAAAAGTAAACTCATAAATGGATTAAAGACATAAATGTAAGACTTGAAACCATAAAACTCCTAGAACAAAACATAGGCAGTACCTTCTTTGACATCTGTCTTAGCAACATTTTTTTGGATCTGTCTCCTCAGGCAAGAGAAACAAAACCAAAAAAAAACAAATGTGATTATGTCCAACTAAAAAGATTATTAACAATGAAGGAAACTATCAATTAAAAAAAAGGCAGCCTACTGAATGAGAGAAGATATTTACAAATAATGTGTCTGACAAGGGGTTAATATCCAAAATATACACAAAATTCATACACCTCAATATCAAAAAACAACCAAGCCAGGCTTCCCTGGTGGTGCAGTGGTTGAGAGTCTGCCTGCCAATGCAGGGGACACGGGTTCGTGCCCCAGTCCAGGAAGATCCCACATGCTGCGGAGCGGCTAGGCCAGTGAGCCATGGCTGTTGAGCCTGCGCGTCCGGAGCCTGTGCTCCGTGGAGGGAGAGGCCACAACAGTGAGAGGCCCGCATACTGCAAAAAAAAACAAAAACAAAAACAACCAAGCAACTCCATTAAAAAATGGGCAGAGGAACTGAATAGACATTTTTCCAAAGAAGGCACACAGATGGGCAACAGACACATGAAAAGATGATCTACATCATTAATCATAAGGGAAATACAAATCAAAACCACAATGAGAGACGACCTCATACCTGCCAGAATGGCTATCATCAAAAAGTCAAGAACCAACTAATATTGGCAAGGATGTGGAGAAAAAGGAACCCTAGTGCACTGTTGGTGGGATTGTAAATTAATGCAACCACTATGGAAAACAATATGGAGCTTCTTCAAAAAATTAAAAATAGAACTGCTATGTGATCCAGCAATTTCACTTCTGAGTGTTACCTGAAGAAAACAAAAACACAAATTCAAAGAGATATATTCACCCCATGTTCATTGCAGCATTATTTACAATAGCCAAGATACAAAAGCAACCTATGTGTCCACTGATAGATGAATGGATAAAGAAGATGTACCATATATTTACAATGGAATACTATTTGGCCAGAAAAAAGAACAAATTTTTGCCATTTTGACATACCTACATATACATACAGTGGAATATTAGTCACAAAAAAGGAAATCTTGCTATTTGTCATAATATGCATGCATCTAGAGGATATTAAGCTAAGTGAAGTAAGTCAGAGAGAGACAAATACTGTATGATTTCATTTATATGTGGAAAATAAAAAACAGAACCAAAAGATAAAACTAAAAGAAAACATAATCAGATACAGAGAACAAATGGGTGGTTGCCAGGGGGAAGGGATATGGGGGGATGAAAAAGATGAAGAGGATTAAGAGGTACAAACCTTCAGTTATAACATAAGTCATGGTGAAAAAGTCTTCAGCATAGCTAATGTGGTCAATAATATTGTAATACATTTTTGTGGGGACAGATGGTTACTAGACTTATGGTGGTGATCATCTCATAATGCATGCAAATGTCAGATCACTATGCAGTGCACCTGAAACTAACATAATATTGTTCATGAACTATATTTCAATTTAAAAAGATAGAAAGAAATGAGTCCTAGTTTCTATATTCTGAAAAAATATTGTTTTCCATTATTTATGTCAAGGTGCTTTTGCCCTTGACAAAAGATAATTTACCTCATATATTTCAAAACTTGATGGTCAAAGGAAAAACTTGAAAAGTCTGACTTTCAAATATATATATATATATAAAATTTTCACTTTTATATGATATAGAATATTAGAATATCCTTTTATACAGACTGACCCATCTTAGAAAAAAACATCCAATTGTCCTTCATTTATTCATGTATTCATTTATTTTCTTTTATTTATTTAGGAAGAGCTCAAGGGCCGCGAGTGCCCGGGAACCCCTAGCCCACCCCCCGTGCCGAGGGTGGTGGAGGACCTGGACGCGGACGTGGACGCGTGCCGCCGGCCCCTCCGGCCCCATGTATTCATTTTAAAAATAGTCAATGCCAGGACTGTGCTGGAGATACAGCAGGGATTAAGATAGATTTGATATTTCCCATTTTCGGTCCAGGAAACAAACAGAAGCAAAGACTTTGGCCAGGAACAACCCAGGCAATGTAACCTATTGTATGCCAGGAATTGTTCTGGGGATACAGCTGTGAGAAAGAAAGATAACAGCACTTGCTCTTAAGTTGTTCACAATCCTGTAGTGGAAAGCAAAGATTGTGTTCTTAAGTTAGGTTGCCTGAACAACTCTGTAGCTCCAAGTTCAGAAACACTATATGTAAAGGTTTAAAATCATATATGAATATAAGAGGGTTTTATTGAAGAAATGTGCCATTTCAGAGGAAGTTCTTGGGTTGAGTTATTAAGAAAATCATTGCTACTTTTGGTGAAGGGCTATAAGTAAGTGTGTAACTGGTCACATGCAATGCTGCTATGCCCAGTTAACAATTCTCTGCAATGAGTTATGCAGGAAGGAATTCTCTCTACTTCTGCACATTATACATGACTGCACTCACACTTTGAAGGTTGGTTGTTTGGGGAATGTTAGGAGATAAAACGATTTCAAAGAACCTTGCTGTTCTCTGGATGAGCACTGAAAGGAGCTTTCCTTTAAAACAGTCTCTTGAATAGAAGAAGCACAGGAAGAAAGGCTTAAGGCCATTATAGCTGAAAAACTATTTTGTAAGTACAAACAGATTTCCAATTTGATGTCTTTCAGAAATAAGAGTAAGCAATAAGCCATAGGTAGTAGAGGCGGTGCCAGTGTACTTGGGGTCATGAATAGTGTGATTTCATTTGTGTCCACAGCGGGAAGTATTTGCTATCATTTAGCTGTATGTACATACATCAATATCTTCACTGATATAAGCTTGTGTGTGTGTGTGTGTGTGTGTGTGTGTGTGTGTGTGTGTGTGTGTGTATATCTCAATACCTTGATAAATATAAGCCTCATGTGTACATTGCCTAAAATACATTTCATGCCTTCCCTTTCAGACTAACATTCATTTCAAACCCACTCTATAAAAATTAATTCATTACAGAAAGCATATTAAGGAAATAATTGTTGTATAGAGGGGTCAAGAGATGACATTGGTGTTGAAATAAGAGTAATTTAGAATGTAATATGGACAAAAATTGAGATTTGATTTAATAAATAAACTAGAAAATAAATCACTGAGCTTATTCAGGGATAATATTTCAATTTGCAACCTACACCAACACTGAGTTCACATGAATCCAATCATTAAAAGGTCGCTTACAGTTGACCAGAATGAATTTCAACCTCCCAAAGCTACCCATTACATAAAAGTAGTTTTATACTAAGGAGAAGAGATACTTTTATAGAGTAAAATAACCATAAAATGAATGAAGGTATTTCAAGGATATTAGATATTTGCAAAGTAGTTCTTTACAAAAATGCTCCATTAGGAATAAAGACCAAATGTTTTCTATAGAAAATAATGATGGGATTTAATATTGGAGGTGTCAGCTATGAAGACCACATGGTTATTGTGAGAAATAACATTTAACCTTTCTCTTGTGGCTGATGGAGGCCAATGCAGTATTTTATTATCAACATTGGCAGGTGATTTATTACCACTGTTTCTATTCCAGTAAAGCCACATTAGGCTGTGCTCAATGTATCATTTGTTATCTTCAACCCCCCTGCACACTTCCTGCATGCATAATCTCTTTGTTCTAGCAAATTTTAAACATAGAAGAGTAAATATTTAAGTAATTACTCCAGATTAATCAGAAACTACGGAGGTAAAATCGACTAGCTAAATAGATTACGCCAGACAATGCCTGACGTAATCATAAAGTTCTGGCTTCAGGAAGAGTGATGGTTATACATCCGAAACATCCACTATGCATAATGGTGCATTAGTGTAGATACAGCAGTGACAGAGAATAAATCACAGGCACAGTTTTAGAAGGGAATAAAATTTTGTGGAATAAATTCAGGTCAGATAGCTTTCAACAGTTTCTGTTTTCAGAACTTACTACCGAAAAAAAAAAAAAAAATCAGTTATATTGTCTGAAATTGCTTGGCAGATGCACAGAGAATGGTTTCCCTATCTTTCAACTCGTCTATTTGACATTAATGTGGAAGCATATTTAGGAATATCAAATAGTTCTATCCTCTAAAATTTCACATTTTATGTATGTATCCCTGATGAGTATTACAATCTTTGGAAATGCAAGTCTTTGCTTCAGTAAAATGTGGTTAATGATCATCACTCTTAAATACAGAATGAACTTGTTTCCATATGTTTTCCTTTCAGTCAATGATCATAAATATTAACTAAGCATATAAAGTGTTTTAGAGAAAAGTTCTTCTCTGTGTGGTGTTTTACTCTATGAGAAGTGTTTTTATTACCTTAATTCCTAGCTTCTTTCTACCTCTTTATTCACTCTGCTCACAGGAGGTGGAGTAATTTACATGACTGGCAAATTTGGAAATAATTAACCAGGCAAGCTTTGCTCATCTCTGCCCTTCATCTTGATAGTAAGCAAGTCTACAGAGATAATCCATTCTCTATTGCTCGTTTAGGGATAGGTCTCTGTGCTGCTGTGATTGGGTCACTATTAATTTTGATGTTTGATATTAAGAAGCTTATCATTGGTTTTATATATAATCTATGTCTCCCAACCTATACTTTAGAAGTTATAATGGAATATTTTTGTTTCTCATTATCACTCTTCTCAGAACTTGGACAATTGAGAGGGGGGCTATTTACTGAAAATGCTCAGTAACTCCAACATGTCCTATGGATTTAAAAAAATATAGATTCCTTCTTTTCCTCTATTTCAGGCAGCTCCTTCTGCTAGTATTCCATATGGTTGCTTATTCGTTAGCCTGGCAATCACAAAGCTTGAATTCATTTCAGTTATTAAAAGAAAATAATAAGCATGCATTTCCTAAAATAAATGACCATAGATAAACATTTAACCCCCACCATACATGTGCCAAATATTCTAAGTGATTTTGAGCAAAGAACTAAACAATGTGATTGGACCGGAAATGAACACAAAGATTAAAAACTGAATGAAGTGATAAGGGAGAAAACATGGAGAGGATAGATATTCAATAAAATACATGTATGGAGGTGCTGTAATAAAACCTGGCTGACATTATGAGGACCAATAGACATATATTTGATTCAGAAATAACTGGAACTAAATCCTGACAATGCTACATATTTCAACTTTGAAAGCAATCTTTCTGAACCGAAGTTTTATCAATAGTAAAATTGTGCAAAAACTTTTAAGTCATAGGGAAGTTAGCAGATTTTTCTTAATAATGTATGTAAAATACCAATACATATTAAGGAATCAATATATGTTCTCTCTAGTTCTCTCCAAAGTTTCTTAAGGTCTCTTTAAGAAAACTGACACACAAAGAGATGGGTATAGAGATATGGGTATAGAGTAGGAATTGGAGAAGAATAAAGTACTAAAGTAATTACTGTTGAATAAAATAAGATAATAAGCATAAAGTGGTTATATGCAGATGCCAAGAGACTGATTGTTGGGTCTGGGTGAACTAGAAAAACATACTGAATGATATAATATTTTACCTTAAATTTATATTCCCTGTGTGTGTGTGTAATTGAATGTGAATATAAAAAGAAGATGTAGACTAGTAAATAGAACACACGTTCCTAAAATATGGGACTATGGAAAAATGTGGGTAAAAAACTGGATATGCTAAATAAAGCTATTGCTATGGGAGTTATATAACTCTGGGAGTAACTGAAGTGATCAATGGCAGTAGACTATAAGTTGCAGTAAGGCAGGTATTTGTTATCCTTGTATGAAACAAAGTTCATCTCACACAATGTTTGGTTGATGGCTTATTGCTATTATAAATAAAACTAACGCAGTAATATTGAGCTTATAAAGAAGGTAAGTTGAGACTAGGAATATAAATAATTCTAAATACTTTATTTTAAAGAGCACAGCAAATATAACCTTAAGAATGTCTGCTAAATAGTGGTAATAATTCTGAAGATATCTTCAATTTTGGCTGTGTAAATTTGCATGACAACATACAGAAACAGTAGTTGTATCTTTCAGTTTCTGTCACAATAATACACATTGGTAAGCTTATTTAAATGTCTGTAGCTTGAAACACAGACACATACACATATGCACATACATGTATAAGTACAGCAAATTCATTGTAAAAAGCAACTGTCCTTGATATATTCAATTCAAAATTTAGTACGATATGGAACGATTAATTGCTGGAGGTGGGACAAACTTGGATAGGCCAGTCTTGAAATGTTTTAAACCTGCTTATTTAAGTGTAGCATATACAAGAACACAGAAAAATCATATAAAGGCATAGAGATTCCAGGAGTGCAAGACAGTCTATCAACTGAGACCCCCAAATGGTAGAAACAAGCTGTATTTTCAAGGAATAACTTCACTATCCTAATATATAGATAAATTGTGGTCCCAGGAAAACTCTGACATGCCAACTTTCAGGAATCCAAGGAGTCACGTCTAGATGATGAACAACAAAAATTAGGGATACAGTCACATTACTTTACTTATGTGGGAGAAATGGAAAAAGCATAAGCTTGTCTAGGTGAGGAGGTTACAAGATAGTCAAGATGAGTACAGAAAGAAAGAAGCGAACCATAGCAGTACCTCACTGCACCGTTTGTGCCCCTATTTATTTTATGTCACAAGTCCTGGAACTATAAAGTATAGAGAGGGCTCTGTCTGGTCAAAGCTGCCTCAGAATAGCCTAGGCTCTGCATAATTTTTTTTGGTATTGTTCTTTCATTCTTCTACATTGTAATTTGTGCCTTATGTTACCGATCTGGATTGTTGTAAGTATACTGGGTTTACCATTTTATGTGTAAATATCTCTATATCTTTTCATGTATAAGCTTCTCAAATTCTGCTATTTTATGTACTGGTTCCTCTGAAGATTATTTCATTCCGAGAATAATAGTAATAATGATGGAGCTATCTGCTTCTGACCAAGATGGATTAACAGGATCTGGACTGACCCTCCCACCTGAAAATAACAACAAAAATGAACAAAATAATGAAACTATGCTTTTCAAGATCCTGGAAATCAGACAACAAAGGATAATGATCCCTGAGAAACGGGAAACAAATGAGGTGATTCCCTACAAATAGCCAAGTTTATTGCCTTGAGAGAGTTTCAAGTCTGTTGCACAGGGAAGACAAACCAAAGAAAAGTGACCAACTTCTTGAGTTGAGATGGAGCTGAGAGTTGGGAGGGAATAAGAAGACTGGAGTTTGCAGGACAAAAATGACAGAGGAGAGACTTGCACACAGAGAGGGCCACAAGGATCTGCAGAGGTTGCCCGAGAGTATTCAGCTGAACGAGGCTATTTGGAAACAACAAAAGGAAGCCAAGGGAAGCACCACATAAAAGACTGGAGTCAACAGTACCTGGGACACATACACAACACTGGTAATAATTCCTATTCCAACAATAAAATCGGGAAACCCCAGGATTCAAGGGAAAACGTGCAGAGATTACAGACCACCTTGCCTCAACAGTGGGAAAATAGGTAATCCAAGACTGAGAACTGCTCTGGACCTGCCCACTAAATCTTAAAAGTAAGACATGAAAGGATCAAGCTTTTACCAAGTAACTTCTATATGCTCCAGAAAGGAAGCACAAGAATATTGATCCAAGTACAAAAATATCCAGCATGCAACAAGGTAAAATTCTCAGTTCCTGGCATTGAATCAAATGTTCCAAGGCTAGCCAAAAAGAGTAGGAAAACCGTCCCCAAATAAGGACAAAATCAATCAATATATACCAAGAACAGACACATATGTAAACATTATAGAGAATATAAGTCTGCGTGTTTTTTAGCAGTGACCATTGTTCTTCTCACTCAGCTAGACCCACAACTAAGATTTATCAGAATTCTCTCTGATTTTCCCTGGGGACTCCTGATGGAGGTTCCTGGAGAAAAAGCTTGCAAGAGGATCTTAACTTCTTAGTACATTTACAATCCTTAACAGCTTCACTCTCACACCAGGTCGCAGTCAAATTTAATCAATTCACTAAAAATATCTGGTTTATTCTCCTTTTTTGATTTTTTTCCTTTTCTAGGGAGTGTTGGCTTTTTTGTTTTTTTGTTTTATTGAAGTATAGTTGATTTACAATGTTATGTTAGTTTCTGGTGTACAGCAAAATGATTCAGTTATACATATATATATTATTTTTTGTATTCTTTTACATTATGGCTTATTAGAGGATACTGACTATAGTTCCCTATGATATACAGTAGGACCTTCTTGTTTATCTATTTTATATATAGTAGTTTGTTAGTCCCAAACTCCTAATTTATCTCTCCCCCACCCCTTTTCCCCTTTGGTAACCATAAGTTTGTTTTCTTTGTTGTCAGTCTGTTTCTGTTTTGTAAATAAGTTCATTTGTGTCGTACTTTAGATTCCACATAAAAGTGATATCATATGGTATTTGTCTTAGTCTGACTTACTTCACTTAGTATGATCATCTCTAGGTCCATCCATGTTGTTGCAAACGGCATTATTTCATTCTTTTTTACAGCTGAGCAGTATTCCATTGTGCATCTATACACCAGCTTCTTTACCCATTCATCTGTCCATGGACATTTAGGTTGTTTCCATGTCTTGGCTACTGTAAATAGTTCTGCTATGAACATTGGGCTGCATGTATCTTTTCGAATTAGAGTTTTCTCCAGATGTATGTCTGGAAGTGGGATTGCTAGATCATATGGCAACTCCATTTTTAGTTTTTTAAAGAACTTCCATAATGTTTTACATAGTGGCTGTACCTGTTTGCATTCCCACCAACAGTGTGGGAAGGTTCCCTTTTCTGTACTTCCTCTCTAGCATTTGTTATTCTTAAACTTTTTAATGATGGCCATTCTGACTGGTGTGTGGTGATACCCCACTGCAGTTTTTTTTTTTTTTTGCAGTATGCGGGCCTCTCACTGTTGTGGCCTCTCCCGTTGCGGAGCACAGGCTCCAGAAGGGCAGGCCCAGTGGCCGGGGCTCACGGGCCCAGCCGCTCTGTGGCATGTGGGATCCTTCCGGACCAGTGCACGAACCCGTGTCCCCTGCATCGGCAGGCAGACTCTCAACCGCTGCGCCACCAAGGAAGCCCCTCCCTGCAGTTTTGATTTCCATCTCTCTAATAACTAGCAATGTTGAGCATCTTTTCATGTGCTTATTGGCACATGTACATCTGTATGTCTTTTTTGGAGAAAGGTGTATTTAGGTCTTCTGCCTTGATTAGGTTGTTTGTATTTTTGTTATTGAGTTGTAGGAGCTGTTTGTATATTTTGGAAATTAAGCCCTTGTTGTTTATATCATTTGCAAATGTTTTCTCCCAGTCTGTAGCTTTTCTTTTCTTTTCTTTTCTTTTTTTATGGTTTCGTTTGCTGTGCAAAAAGCTTATAAGTTTGATTAGGTCCCATTTGTTTATTTTTGCTTTAATTTCTATTATCTTGGGAGACTGACCTAAGAAAACATGTGTACAATTTATGTCAGAGAATGTTTTGCCTCTGTTCTCTTTCAGGAGTTTTACAGTGTCATGTATTATGTTTAAGTCTTTAAGGTATCTTGAGTATATTTTTGTGTATGGTGTGAGGGTTCTAACTTCATTGATTTACATGCAACTGTCCAGCTTTCCCAACACTACTTGCTGAAGAGACTGTGTTTTCTCCATTGTAAGACTCCACACAAAAACTACTAGAACTGGGCTTCCCTGGTGGCGCAGTGGTTGAGAATCTGCCTGCTAATGCAGGGGACACAGGTTCGAGCCCTGGTCTGGGAGGATCCCACATGCTGCGGAGCAACTAGGCCCGTGAGTCACAACTACTGAGCCTGTGCGTCTGGAGCCTGTGCTCCGCAACAAGAGAGGCCATGATAGTGAGAGGCCCGCACACCACGATGAAGAGTGGCCCCTGCTTGCCACAACTAGAGAAAGCCCTTGCACAGAAACGAAGACCCAACACAGCAAAAATAAATAAATTAATTCATAAACTCCTACCCCCAACATCTT
>NW_020173215.1:13578924-13667561 GCF_003031525.2 Neophocaena asiaeorientalis asiaeorientalis
TTTTTTTTTTTTTTGCAGTATGCGGGCCTCTCACTGTTGTGGCCTCTCCCGTTGCGGAGCACAGGCTCCAGAAGCGCAGGCCCAGTGGCCGTGGCTCACGGGCCCAGCCGCTCTGTGGCATGTGGGATCCTTCCGGACCAGTGCACGAACCCGTGTCCCCTGCATCGGCAGGCAGACTCTCAACCGCTGCGCCACCAAGGAAGCCCCTCCCTGCAGTTTTGATTTCCATCTCTCTAATAACTAGCAATGTTGAGCATCTTTTCATGTGCTTATTGGCACATGTACATCTGTATGTCTTTTTTGGAGAAAGGTGTATTTAGGTCTTCTGCCTTGATTAGGTTGTTTGTATTTTTGTTATTGAGTTGTAGGAGCTGTTTGTATATTTTGGAAATTAAGCCCTTGTTGTTTATATCATTTGCAAATGTTTTCTCCCAGTCTGTAGCTTTTCTTTTCTTTTCTTTTCTTTTTTTATGGTTTCGTTTGCTGTGCAAAAAGCTTATAAGTTTGATTAGGTCCCATTTGTTTATTTTTGCTTTAATTTCTATTATCTTGGGAGACTGACCTAAGAAAACATGTGTACAATTTATGTCAGAGAATGTTTTGCCTCTGTTCTCTTTCAGGAGTTTTACAGTGTCATGTATTATGTTTAAGTCTTTAAGGTATCTTGAGTATATTTTTGTGTATGGTGTGAGGGTTCTAACTTCATTGATTTACATGCAACTGTCCAGCTTTCCCAACACTACTTGCTGAAGAGACTGTGTTTTCTCCATTGTAAGACTCCACACAAAAACTACTAGAACTGGGCTTCCCTGGTGGCGCAGTGGTTGAGAATCTGCCTGCTAATGCAGGGGACACAGGTTCGAGCCCTGGTCTGGGAGGATCCCACATGCTGCGGAGCAACTAGGCCCGTGAGTCACAACTACTGAGCCTGTGCGTCTGGAGCCTGTGCTCCGCAACAAGAGAGGCCATGATAGTGAGAGGCCCGCACACCACGATGAAGAGTGGCCCCTGCTTGCCACAACTAGAGAAAGCCCTTGCACAGAAACGAAGACCCAACACAGCAAAAATAAATAAATTAATTCATAAACTCCTACCCCCAACATCTTCAAAAAAAAAAAAAACTAGAACTGATGAACAAATTCAGCAAGGTAGAAGGATACAAGATTAACATACAGAAATCAATTGCATTTTTTACACTAACAATGAAATATCATAAAGGGAAAGTAAAAAAATAAAATTCTTTTTAAAATAGCATCAAAAAATTAAAATACTTAGGAATAAATCTGATGAAGGAAGTGAAAGGCTTATATGCTGAGAACTATAAAACACTGATAAAGAAAATTGATGATGATTCTAAGAAATGGAAAGATACCCAAGATACTCTTGGATTGGAAGAATTAATATTGTTAAAATGGCCTTACTACCCAAAGCAATCTACAGATTTAATGTGATCTTTATCAAATTACCCATGACATTTTTCACAGAACTACAACAAACAATCCTAATATTTATATGGAATCACAAAAGACCCAGAATTGCCCAAGCAATCCTGAGGAAAAAGAACAAAGCAGGAGTCATAACACTCCCAGACTTCAGACAATACTTCAAAGCTACAGTAATCAAAGCAGCATGGTATTGGCACAAAGACAGACATATGGATCACTGGACCAGAATAGAGAGCCCAGAAATAAACCCACACACATTTGGTCAATTAATCTTCAACAAAGGAAGCAAGAATATACAATGGAGAAAAGAAAGTCTAGTTTATTCTTTTTACTAGTTTACATTGTGGTCTGTAGCTTCTGTCCTAGGCAAACAAATGCTAGGGTCTTCTTTCTTCCTATAGGCCCCTGTCTCTTTCTAGATTTTGGGTTAGTCATGGTGTTGATCAGGTGAAAAAATTTAAGTCATTCAGGAGAAACCAAGTGTATCTTTGTACTGATCAGTGAGAGTAATTTCTTCTGTGGATTTTAGTTAGAATACTGAAATTTTAAACTGATCTGTTTCCTAGGCTGTATTTTGACTCTAAGAGACAAAAGGTATAATTATTTCCATGATGCCAACTTCAAACTTTAGAAATGTTTTATTACTCATTCAAAAATCTACAAATTAAATAAGTCATTTTCGTATTTTAACCTCTCCCCCACTTCTGTTAGAACTTCCTATGATTTGTTCTGTTTCAACAGATTTTCTGTAGTTCTGATATAATATTTGTTCAATATACTTTATTTACCATATCCATCTTCAAAATGTCTATATTTTCTCTTTTTAGGTAAGTTTAAAGAGAGAGAAATAAAAGAAATATGTAAAAGTCAAATCAATTATTAATATCTCTTTAAACCCTATGAAATAAGATGCAGAATAAACATTTTTTTCAGCTCAACACTGTGAAGGTGCTTTTCACAATTTATTTTGTTTAATTATTAAAAAAAAAAAACCCTATGAATTAGATGTTATGATCGTTTACCTTCCAAAAGAAGAGTGAGGCTAAAAGAGTTTTAAGGAGCTAGCTCTAAACTGCTACTGAGCAAGCAGCAAGGATAAAATTCAAACTTAGTTCTGATGTGGAAGTCTATTTCTTATGAAAACAAAATGAAGTTTATGGAAACTACACTCAACAGATACATAGTATTTCACTCAAACACTATTTCTAGCTACTATTCTCTAACTTAATTTTTTTTAACCCATTATTAGAAAAGCTGCATCAAAGAGAAGGCCTAATGATTGCAGTTTCAAGTCTAGAAAATTCATTGTTATGGATATAAAGATGTTAGGATATAGAAATGTAGTCAGGAACACTGTGGAGCCACAATGTTACCTACTGAACTGCAAAAATATGCTATTTAGTTGTGCACATGTATAAGAAGGATAATGTCATTTATTAAAAGAAAAAAAAGTTGCAAATGGCATTTTAATTTAAAATATACATATACAAAAATTCTCTTAAATGGAAAATTATTGCAAATCCACAAATTCTTAAATTATTTATACAATTTTCCTTCTGTTAATTAGAAAAGTTGAATAATGCAACATTTTCTTGTTGAATTTCAAAGCTAAAATTACGGAAGAGGTAAGTGATCTATTTTCTGAAGTTAATAGCTATCTTGTAATTAAATTAGTTTATAACTGATATAAGCATCGTTTCAAGTATGAATAAAGAGTAAATTAAATATTCTAATAGTCCCAGCTTTTAAAAAAAGGATTTTTTAAAAAATTTCATAATTGAAGCAAATGGAATTCATTTGATAAAATACTGGATTAAAATGTTTAATTTTATTGTAATTTATTTTATAATTTTAATAGATAATTCATGGATATTGAAGATTATTTCAGGGACAAAAAATGCTTAACAGACAGAATTATCTACAATTTCTGATGCCATGTATACTGATTCTTTTCCTGCTTTAAATTTGGTACTGTACTTAGTTTATTTTAGTTATCTAATTCAGTTACCTAATTATCACTTGTGATTTCAAAAATTAAATTGCTTGTTGATGAAATATTTTTATTAATCATTTACGTAAGTTGCATTGGCTTTTCAGAAAGTGATGCTAAATGTCAGTCAATATGATGAATTCAATCAGAAAAAAGTTAAAAATTAATAATAGTTCATTGTATGGGTTATTAGGATAAGTGGTCAATTACTAGTAAACAGTAGAACTGCTGCATTCTACTGAGTTGAAATTTACTAATTTTTTCTTTTGTAGATATGTTTCACTCATAGCAGCTGGCATGAGATTCCCCTTTCATTCTCTTTTGGAAACTGATTATGAGAATACAGGATAATTCTTACTTTCCTGTATCCACTCCCATGTAGAGAAGTGTTTGCAATATAAATGGGAGTAGTATTAGTGTTAATTCAATACCCCAAACAAGCTTTTTTTATTTTTCTATGCTAAGCTATTTGATCTTTTTCAAAAGACTTTCTAATAGAGGAAAAGAGTAGGTGGAGAGGTGGGAGTTCAATGTGAAGGCATAAGGTCACCTCTAATTCATGCTTTATTTACACATAGTGTTGTTTTAATTATAACTTAATTAGTAGTTTTGACCTTAGAACTTAATGCATTTAATAGTGAACAATCCACTTAAACAGTTCAGAATCTGAATTCCTTATTATAAAAGATGGCCATAAAGTGTTACTGTGAGTCTCGAGATACTGAGTGGAAATACCTACTAGTATACAATGTTCTTTGTAAATATAAGACATAACTATTATTTTTCTTGATTGTTTTCCCCCTGTTGGAGTCTCTTTTCAAGATACTAATTTGAGTATTGTAATAACTTTATTCCTTCATGTACTAAGGTCCATAGAAATCTCAACCTATACCTCTGTTAAACACAGAAATGATTTCGTTCTCAAATAATACAAGTGAAATTTCTTCTCTACTCAGAACAGCTTTGGTATGATTGGAAATGTTTATGATACATATGGCACATACTATCTCTCAAGAGTTCAAAGTGAATGTTCTTGGGTGAGCACTGAGGTTTTTTATTAGCAGATGAATTGACAAAGAGGAAAAACACAATTGACAGACACTATAGCAAGAATCAGAGAAACTTATTTCTAAATATAGCTCTTAACTTATCACACTGCATGATGTAGTTAAGTTTGTAACTTAGAGTTAGTTTCTTTTTCTGTCCAGTAAATATTAGGGTATGTATTTTACAGTCTTTGAAGGAATATAATATGAAATTATACACACACATCTATGTTAAAATGACATACTAAGTAACACAGGTTTTTCCTTTGTTTTACTTTGTTCTAAACTGGAGAGTATATTTAAGAGTAAAGTTTCTTTTTTAAACCATTTTATGATGTATGATTGACATATGATAAGCTGTGGTATTTAATGTCTACAACTGATGAGTTTGGAGATAAGTATACACCCATGAAACCATCACCACAATGTATGCCATAAACATATCCATTACCTCCAAAAGTTTCCTCCTGCCTTGTCTATTTATTATTAGTTTTCTCATAAAAACACTTAAGAGTCACCTTCCTAACAATGTTTTAAGTATACAATACCATATTGTTAACTACAGACACTATGCTGTACAGTAGATTTCTAGGACCTAGTTATCTTGGGCAACTGAAACTTTGTACCATTTTTCTAATACCTCCTTATTTCCCTCTCCCTCCAGTCCCTGGAAACCACCATTCTACATTCTGCTTCTATGAATTTGAATATTTTAGATTTCTCATACAAGTGGTATCATGCAGTATTTGCCCTTCTGTGTCTGGCTTATTCACATAGCATAATGTCCTCCAGACTCATCTATGTTGTTTCAAATGGCAGAATTTCCACCTTTTTTTTTAAGGTTGAATAATATTTAATTGTATATACCATAATTTTTTACCCATTTATTGGTCAATGGAGATTTAGGTTACATCCATGTCTTTGGCTATTGTGAATAATGCTGCAATGAACATGGGAGTGCAGATATCTCTTTGAGATCCTAATTTTCTTTTCTTTTTATTTATACCATAAATGGAACTGCTAGATTATATGATAGTATTGCTTTTAATTTTTTTGAGGAGTCACCATACTCTTTAGTTCTTGCATCAATTTACATTCCAACCAACAGTGCACAAGGATTACCTTTACTCCACATCTTTGCCAACAATTTTTCTTTTTTTTAATAACAGCCATCCTAACAATTGTGAGGTTTTGAGTAGAAGTGGTTTTATTTGGTAGATGATCCCAGGAACCAAAATAGGGAAGCAGGAGTCAGAAAAGATGGAAGGCTGTCAGATAAAGGCCTATTTTCAAGTAAGTTACTACTGTGGGAAATCTGAGTTTATTCCTACTGGGGCAGTTTGGAAGCCAGTGTAGTATACATGCCTCATTGTAATGCCACTTAGACGCAAAAGATCTGGGGTGTTTTTGTGCTGTCCATCCTTGACTGACGGCCCTTCTGGAAGGGACTTTACATTGCTGACACTTCTGTTGTGCAGTGTTCACAGGGAGAGCAGATCTGAGGGAGCAGAGAGCCTTCAGACATACAGATCCAAGTTCTGGCACTCGGAGGTCTGGGCTACATGCACAGCAATGGGAAAAGCGAGGGGATGGGACATTGGTTGTGTCTGTTGTTGACCCATTCACAGTTCAGATCTATACCACTTTAGAACCATAGAAACTGTGAATGTTTCTTGAAGGTAGTGAGCAGTCGCAACAATATCTGAAGAAAAGACAAGAGAGTTGGTGTGTCAAGCTAGGTGTAGTAGTTAACGCTGAGGAAATAATTAATATCCATCACTTTTCTCCTCTGTCAAATATTTTGATGCTCTTCATTCTGGATAGGAATATTTGCTGATCTGTATTTCTTACCATGTGAAGTATCCCAAATCTATGTTCCCAAAGGGATCTGAACCTCTGACTATCATGCCATTTCTAGGCATGCCCAATCATGGTTATGATCATGGAAACAATAAATGGATTCAGAGTACATTTCAAGTCCTAGACATAGTGTTTCTGTCATCTCATCCTGTAGTAAGAACTACCATCTCATGATGATCAGTATTAATGAGACTGAACATTTTAGTGGCCCCTTTCTTTGTCTACTGGTCTACTGGAATGAAGAACTCAAATGATCAAGTGGCAGCCTCAGCTTTTGTTTTAGTGGAATCTTTCTTCTGCCTATTATTAGAATTATTCCTCCACAGAAACCTGGACCTCTAGTCCAGCAGAGATTACAATTGTGAAAATAGGAAGCAGAAATTCCCCAAGTGGGTACTTCTACCACCCTCTGGTTCAGAGATACATGTATTCTATCTAAAGCAACACAGCATCATATGATAGCCATTGGCTCAAAAAGTCTTGAAATCCTTCAGGGTTTCAGGCCCAAGCTGATGCTTTAGAATGCCTTAAGTCCAATCCAATATTCTATTAGTCTGGTGACTTCTGTATGATGTGGTACATGGTAGGACAAGGGAATATCAAGGTCATATGCTCACTCATCATAATGTGGGTCTACCTTGTGCCAACAGGCTAGCCAGGGTATGCTGTTTTCATGTCAATGGGAAAGACACAAGAGAAAAAGAAGAAACACATGAGGCCTCTTTAGCCCTAGGCTTCACACAACCACAATGTCATTTCTGGCTCATGCAACTGACTAAAGTGAAAAGTCAAAGAGTGAGGAAATAAAACAGCCCACAATTAAGGCAATGATACATATGTGGATTCACGTAGGGGTGAACAGTTTGGGGTAGTCATTCAATTTATCACATTAACTGACTTAAAAAAAATAGTGTCATATATGTATATATTTTTAGTTCAAAAAAATTAAAGATAATGTATGAACTCCCTCATATGAATATTTTACACACCTCATCTCAATATTTTACCTGAGATACATTTGAAATAGAGCTTCTCACTCTGTCAACAATACTTTATAAATTAGTGTAGTAAATTAGTATGTTTGACCCATTTATGATTAGTTAAAAACATGGGAAGTAAAAAGCAGAAATATGTAATTGGGTTCACGATACACACCTCATTTATAAAAGAAATTTTTTAAACTCTTAAAAGCAATGCAAAATTACTAAAGTTGGCTTAAAAGTATCTAAATGTTGACAAAAAGTAAAATGAAAAGAAAATGAGATGGATTAACTCATTTTAACCAAACTGAGAAGCTTGGTTTAGAGAAATGCATTTTTAAAAGACAACAAGAATCGAATAAAGAAAAGAATAAAGAAAAGAAAAATCAGTCAAATTTTAGGAAGTGAGAAACAATTGATGCTCGAATAGAAACAAGCAGATTAATTCTCCTAAACTGAATGCCTATGCTCAAGCTAAAATTAAAATAAGTTTGGTTAAATATGGTTCTACCAGCTTAAGAAGAATAAAAATAGAAATACTTAGATATTTTGATATATACTCACAGTAATGCTCTTTCCTTTTGTATTTTGTTAGTTATTTGAAAGTATCTTCATTTTGGAGTTTGCACATACTTTTTCTAAGCGTTTACCAGACGTAGGTATTCCACAAGATTTAGTGAATAATCAAGGATTTGTTTGAAATCAATAGCAGGTAGCAGCTTCACAACCAGTAGCAAATGAACAAATAGTGTAAATTGGACATATAGAGATGATGGTAAGGCAAATTTAAGGAATCCATAGATAAACAGAAGTAGGAATTGAGTTTTACCTAATAAAGATTCATAAAAACTCAAATGAACTGAAGAAAATTTATGGGTTAAGGTCATTATAAGAAGCGACATAAATCAAAAGAATATGAGTCATCTTAGATATTATTGTTGCTGATAGAAAAAGAACAGAATACCCTTAAATAATGACAAGATATTGAAAAAGAAAATTAAGACATTAAAAAATTTCATTCAAACTCATTTATCCCATAATGTTATTATCAACATAGTATTACCTAAGTTGACAACTGATATGGAAAAGTTAGGCATAATTCCAACAATTAATTCAAGAAATATTTCCCCCTATGTTATCTGAGAAATGGTTGAAAATGCATTTGCTTGTATAGACATAGAAAATATATGATTTTACTGACATAATACGACCTAAATATTTCTAATAATATCTGTCTTTTTCTTTCAAAAAATAATTTATGTACTCAATAAATCTACTTGACAATGTCTCAAAGTGCAAGAAGTTTGTGAGACAAAAGATAATATAAAAGGAAATTATGTTCTGTTACCAAAAAAAGGAACTGATTATGTGATCCTCACATGAAGACATTAAGACTGTATCATAAAGATACAGAATAAAGATTCTGTCTAGAGTGACTGTAAAAAATAACAAAACACCATAGTACATATGGTAGTTTATCTTTAATAAGAAGTCCAGAAAATAGTTAATTACTTTGTTGGGAACCCCCTTACAAGATTTACAGGAGGACAATTTTAATTATTTAGTCTCATGCTATTATGCTATTTGATGACACATTATTATCAAATAGACACTTTGTTTTCAGCAGAAATCATCCATCATTGTCAAACCCAAGCTTTGATCAATACATTTATACTTTATTACTTAGATGTTAATTTACATTATTTCTCAATTTTCCCTGAGTAATCATTTAAAAGGCTGGTCAAAAACCATGAAAGATTATTTTTAAACTATTTGAACAGCAACCATAATTTAGAACAAGTGAGTTGCAGCAGCAATTCTTGCCTCTAGAGACTAGGCTCCAAAATGACCCCATATGCCATCGAATGAATTGCATAAAGATATGAGCTCAGAATAAGTTGCTCTCAACCTTGAATGTGTGAACAAGTTTGCATATACATAATTGTCAATATGGCACCCTTCAGGATACACTGGTTTCTCTGGGCACAGAGCCAATCAGTCTTATGTTCAGTTATATGTGAGCCAGCTGGACTTCTGACAGGTGCATTGTGGTGGTGAACTGCCCTCATCTACACTCTTTAACTCTCCAGTGACTTTTTGTCCTGTGATGCTTCCTAGGGAACAGGTCGTGATAGAGATGAGTAAAACATAACATGTGTACCTTACAGTGATGAGGGCACCAGTAATGTCCAAAGATAATATTCAAGAAAACAATATGACAATTCTGCAGGCCTCTTGTACATGCTCACTCATTGGAAAAAGCCATTTCCTGATTATCTCTTTAAACAGATGTAACTAGGTAGTTAACCTAAAATACCCAACGACCTTAGAGTATAGTAACAGATATGGACTTCATGCTAGATCAAGGCTGTCATTTAGATGCATCCATTCCTAAAAATTTCCTTTAAATTTTAAGACCTTCAGAAAAGTAATTAGATAAGCTCCTTTCAAAATTAAGTATTATTGTCAAAAGTCCTATACCTATTGAACATCTAAATTCAACAGGCTTATTTAAAGTTGTTCCAGGAAAAGTGCCGTGATATATATTTTGTCTAATGGGAGGATTCCCTCTCAACTCTAGATATAATGAAAATGAATGTTCCCTTTAAGAAAAGTACAATATTAAAATGTGAGTGATACAGTCTCTTGATGATGTTATAGAGGAACATACACTCCTATACTGCTGGTAGAAATACACAGTTGCACAACATATATAAAAAGGAATTTGGTAATATCTAAAAATATAGTTACTGATTTGTCTCTTTATACAGAAATCCCTTCTTTCGGAATCTCTTCCAAAGATACCCTAGAAATACTAAAACGTCATATGCACAAGGTGATTTACTGTTGTCCTATTTGTCAAAACAAACAAAAAATGGAAGTAATCAAAATGTCCATTTGTAAGGGACGTGTTGAATAAACTATGATACATCCATGGAAGGGAATACTATATATCTCTTAAAAATGAGGAAAATCTTTATACATGATTATAGATTAATCTCTAAAAATCTTTTCATCTTTTTTGCAAAATGAAGTGATCACTATACTACCTTGTATTTATGAATGGCGTAAAAGGTATATATAAAAGAAGTTAGATATATATGCATCTATACATATATATATACACACACAACAGATGCTTATATTTTAAAAATGTAAGTAGAAACAAAAAACTAATGAAAATTATCACATACAGAGTGGAAGAAGAGAGACATAAGGAGGAAGAAATTGAATGTATACTTCTCTGAATATATCTTGTTTTACAGATTGGAATTTAGAGCCTTCTAACTATTTTGCATACTTATAAAATAAAATATAAATTAATAAAATAATCCCTTTAAGTGGAAAGCAAAATAAAACTAAACTAAATTATATATCAATTTGATGGCTTAACCATGCAATGTTTTTTTTAATGACCTTATAACACAGTAATCTTAAGGTCATCCTTACTGGGATATGTCAGAATTAAAAAGAACTGAAAAGAAATCTCAAACAGTATTTAGTGACCATGTTCATAGTAAAAATATTGGCATTATTACTTTGAAGATTTGCATGTAGACAGTTATGTTAGATAAATACATTGATGATAAGTAGAAAATAAGTAACTGTATTAATATCTTTGGAAAATACAATTTTGAGAACAAAGATAAAAAAATTTAAAGATAAAGAATTTTAGTAAAAACTTCGTATTTTCAAATTTTAATTTCAACCAGAATATAAACTCTTGGGGTGTTTATTTTCTCTCTTAAAATATGTATTTTCTGGCTGTTAAGCTGAAAAGGCCTAGAAGCAATGGCCAAACTGGCCAAACCAGATATAAAGAACCAAGACTGTGGTATCTAAATAGTACTACATAGTAAAGTAAGCCAAGACCTCTTGCAGAAATGGTAGATTCTGCTCTGTGATAAGAACTATACAATGTAAGCCTGGAACTATTTCTCATACCAAAAAGCAGCACAAAGAAACTATTTGAGTCCTGTTGGAAGGTCATAGGTGTCAAATAAAGTGTTTCTACCAGTTGAAGACAGCTTGATTTAAACATCAAGAACTATAATGAATGCAATGAACCCTTCAAAAATGTTAAAAATCCATGAGTTCATAATAATTTTAAAAATTTCATTCATCACTCCTCTTGAGGTTGCTAGGGCATTAAGTCATTGTTCTGGAAACTTATAAATACATAACAGAAAAGAATCAAGCATTTACCCTTCCTTTCGTGTACCAATGTATTTAAGGGTAATCAAATAGTTGATGAGTAAATTTTTTTATAGAAGAATCACACCTAATATATCCAGAAAAAAATGGTAACATTGAAACAACACAACTTTGCATCCCTTAATGAAGTAATGGGTCTTGTCAATGATGTTAAAAGGCTGCTAAAACATTAAATAAAAAATTAATGAAGAATTTTATAGCAGAGAGATCAAAAAATGAGAGTTGACCATATACTCTGAACCTCATAAGACATTCCTGACAAAAAAAAAAAAAACCTAAAATTGAGTCTAATCAAGCCCTTTGATCTAATTAATTTATGTAAAATATAGGGAATACAGAATTATGTTAAATGATACCATAGTGATACAGATAATTAAACCCAAAATGTGGAAAATTATTTAAGGTAAAAGGAATAAGAAATAAAAGCCAAGACAAAAAATGAAGAGATTTTACGGATTAAAAGAGACCAGGAGATATATAAAGTAAATCAAAGAGGAAGTTCTTTGTGATGTTGATATGAAAGAACCAATTATCAAAAAAGACATTTATGAGACAAATGGAGACATAATCATGAAGGCATATTAGATGATATTAGGAAGTATTTTCCTTTTTTAGGTATAATAATGGATTCAGGTTATGTAATTTTGTTATGTAATTTTATGTAATTTTTTAAAAAGTATTTCTTAGGCATGCTTTTTTAAGAGTAAACTTTTATTCTGTCTGTGTATACTTTAAAACAATCCACTTTAGTGGGTGAGGGAAAGCTGGGTGACATACCACACCTTCCCATTTCCACACCCACTGAATGTGGAGGAAGGGAGTCAGGAGACTCAGACACTTCATCAAACTAATGAATAAAGTGCTTAAGTTGAAAAAGCTGACATTATTTAGCATCAAAGAATGTAATCAGTTTATTTTTGATTATGTTATTTTTCTGAGATTCAACTAATCTATGATCATTGGAGAGAAGCAAAGGTTTTTCTGGAAATTCATTGACGGTGAATTGTTTATATAAAGTCTGGGATTTGACCAAGTACACAAGCCAAGATTATGAACTTTCTCAGACTTAGTAATAAGACCAAGAAGTATGAAAAAATAGAACTCACACAGCACTGGATGAAGTGATATGCAAAACTCATGAACTCAAATAAAACAAAATAAAATTGGGTCATAAGAACGTTGCCTTACAGTGGCTATAGGTCTTCCCCTGATTTTTAGTAAAGAAAACATGGTCTGTGAAATCAGTTTCCATTTCACTCTATATATTCTTTACATTTTTATACAGTTCACATTTTATTACACATGCTATACAATGCACTTATTTATTAGCTCTGTCATTGTGAACAAATTGTATTTTCTTAAAAATTTCTCAAAGAACACCAAACTAGTGCTATATAAACTGCATCTATGCAAATGTGCTCTCCAATTTCTGGTAGGAGAGGCTGCAACATGAGGAGCTAGATGTCTTAAACATTCTTACATGAAGACAGCAGTGACACTACATTTCAGAGTACAGTGCTAGCCAACAAATTTTCTCTCATTTAACCATGAAGTACTCAGATTCTTTCAAAAGTACACACTTAAACTTCAGAAAAATGTTTAATGGTTTGGATTTATTTTCTGAACAAAATCACACTGCTAGAGGTTAATTTTGAGCCAGGATTCATTTTTTTAAATTTAATTACCCCCAAGTATTGTCATAACTTACAAATATGCTAGTGACTAAAAGATTAAACTCATGTTCTTACCTCTAACCTCTGATACTCACAAACACTAAGACTTTACAAGAGGTAATTTCAAAGTTAAAAAGACATTTCCCCATGCTAAATTAGGAATAAGCTCTGGAAAGAATTAAATTAATTCTGCAGAGAAAAGGGGAGGATTTTATTATTTTATTGTTTGTGCTAAATTTTGCCTTTAGAAAAAATAAAATAGGTAAATTAATAAATGAGCTTGTATTACTTAGCCATAAAAAAGAATGAAATAATGCCATTTGCAGCAACATGGATGCAACTAGAGATTATCATACTAAGTGAAGTAAGTCAGAAAGAAAAAGACAAATACCATATGATATCACATATATGTAGAAGCTAAAATATGACACAAATGAACCTATCTATAAAACAGAAAAAGAATCATTTACATAGAGAACAGACTGGTAGTTGCCAAGGAGGAGGGAGCTTACAAAGCAGATGTAAGCTTTTATATATAAAATGTATAAGTAAAGGTCCTACTATATGGCACAGAGAACGATGTTGAATATCCTATGATAAACCATAATGGAAAAAATATTATTAAAAAAATGTATGTATGTATAACTGAATCACTTTGCTGTACAGCAGTAATTAACACAACATTGTAAATCAATTATACTGCAATATAAATATATACATACATACATACATGAGTTTGGATTCAAGTTGCCTAGCCACACAATACATTGTTTGGTTACAGATATTAATTTTCTTTTTCATAATTTGTGGAAACATTTAAAAAATACCAAAAAGACCATGAACCAGAAAAATAATTTAAAGAAATCAATTTAAGAATTCTTAAAAATGTATAGATACTATTATAAATAACAAATGCTTAAAATAATAATAAATTGCCAGGCAAAATTTTGTGAAAATGTTCAAAATCTTGTCAAAACTCTTGAACATCAATATGTATTGTAACAAATTTTAAAAATAGTTTATAGAGATAAATTTTGGGTCAGTGTGTAAATTCAGTATATTGGGAAATGAGCCATTTAGAGAACTTATAACTTATTATACTGATTTTTAAAGACATTTTTTTAGAGCAGTTTTAAGTTCACAGCAAAATTGAAAGGCATGTAGGGATTTCCCATAAACCCCCTTTTCCCACACATGCACAGTTTCCTCCATTATACACATCCTCACCACAATGGTACATTTGTTAAAATTGATGAACCTACATTGACACATCACAGCCACCCAAACTCCATAGTTTACAGTGGGGTTCACGTTTGGTGTTACACACTGTATGGATTCGGACAAGTGTATAATGACAAGTACTCACCATTATACTATCATGCAGAGTAGTTTTACCACCCTAACCATTTATACAGATTTTTAACTAATTTGCTGAATTTTATTTTCATTCATATTGACCTAGCACCCTGGCACATTCTCTGACAAGAAGAAACTATTTCAACAGGGTCTCCTCTGATTTCCTCACAGCTGTTCTTAGATTTTACATAGTATAGATGCTTAAAACATAGTTAGTACCTTAATAAATAAATGAACAATATGACAAAGAAAAGTATTTAACGGACTGACTTCTTATGACCAAAAGTGAATGTAATTATTACACCAAAGGAGACAAGAAAGCTTTAAATCTAGTCCCAGGTGTGAGAGGAAGAAGCAACAATAGAAGCCTAAAGAAATACTGCAGAAACATTTTCAATCTTTTTTTATTCCAATTAGAGTTATCATTCTGGGTTGCTTAAGTATCATTTTAAGTATAAAATGACATGTTATTAATCAGACTTCTGAGGAAAATGGAGAGAAAAATATCTTACATGTGACAGCTGCTCAAGATTTGAAGATATCAATTATATTTGTCCCTCAGGCTTTCACAAGCTAAACATTCCACGTTCCCTCAGGTGTTTCATGTGTCACATTTTCACTTGACTCCATATCCTCACATTATTCTCTATCTTTCTAAAAACATGACTCTCAGAGCTGGACATATTTCAAATGAGAACTGATCAGCATGTTTGGAACATCACTTTTCTAATTAACTGTTTATTTTAATGTATCTTGTTCATTTGTTTTGTGACACTCCCTCCCTAACTCCTTAATAGTCATAGTGACTTACACTGAATTTATGACAAACTGAATTCTAAAGTTTTTCACAGGAGTTGCTCTCAAAGATGTACTAATCTGCATTTATAAAAAACATTTTAATAAAAAATATAAATTTCATGTATTACAAAAAAAGGTATTCACTATACTAAGAATAACCCTCACACCAAAAATATTAGATTCATGCAGGCTACACAGGGATGTTCCCACATTAAAAGAGCCCTTCAAGATCACAGTAGATAACTGGTTTTCCTAAATTCACAGAGTCAGAGAAATTTAAGTAAAATGAAGAAGCAGAGGAACCACCCCCAATTAAAGAACAAGAAAACTCCCCTGAAAGAACAAACAATGAAACAGACCTCTCCTGTCTACCAGAATCCGAGATCAAAATGGAGGTAATAAAAATACTAAAGGACGTACGAAAGGCTATCAATAGAAATGCAGATCACTGTAACAAGGAATAAGAAAATATAAAAAGGAGCCACTTAAAATTAGAAAACTAATTTGCCGAGATGAAAGTCAAGCTAAAAGCAATAAATAACAAGTTAAATAATGCAGAAGAAGGAATAAGTGATGTGGAAGACAGAATAATGGAAATCACCCAATTAGAACAGCAGACAAATGAAAAGACAAATTAAAAAAAGAAAGAAAGAAAGGAGTATGAGAGACCTATGGGATCATATAAATCGAGGCAACCTAAGCATAACAGAGATCCCAGAAGAAGAAGAAAGAGAAAAGAGGACTGAAAATTTATTTGAAGAAATTATGGCTGAAAACTTCCCAAACCTAAAGAAGTAAATAGATATCCAGGTACAGTTAGCATATAGGGTCCCAAACAAGATGAACCCAAACAGACCTTCACCAAGACATATTATAATTAAAATGGTAAAAGTTAAAGATAAAGAGAGGATTTTAAAGCCACCAAGAAAAAATCAAAGAGTTAGTTACAAAGGAACCCCCATAAGGTTATCAGCTGATTTCTCTACAGAAATGTTGAAGGCCAGAAGGGAGTGGCAAGATATATTCAAAGTCCTGAAAGTGAAAAACCTGAAACCTAGGATACTCTACAAAGCAAGATTATCATCTAGAAAAGGAGGAGAGATAAAGAATTTCTCAGACAAGCAAAAACTCAAAGAATGGAGCAATACTAAACCAATCCTAAAAGAAATATTGAAAGGTCTTCTCTAAATAGAAAAGAAGCAAGAATCTATAGGACAGAGAAAATCACAATTGGAAAAGTGATGATAACTACAATCAACAGCAAAAGGATAAATATGAAGATATAAAAGAGGATATCAAAATCATAAAATGTTGGGGAGGGGTGTAAGAAAATATATATATATATTTTTAAGAATGTGTTTCAGCCTATATGACTATCAGTCTAAAACAAGTAGATAGAGTAACAGATTAACATACTTAAAAAATAATATATTCCCTACAAAAGACCCACTTTAGGGTAAAGGATCCACATAGATTGAAAATTAGGGGATAGAAAAAGATATTTCATGCAAATGGAAATGACAAGAAAGTAGGGGTAGCAAGACTCATATCAAACAAACTAGACTTTAAAACAATGGCCATGGGATTTACCTGGTTGTCCAGTGGTTAAGAATCCAACTTCCAACGCAGGGGACGCAGGTTCAATCCCTGGTCAGGAAACTAAGATCCTATATTCCACGGGGCAACTAAACCCGTGCACCATAACTACTGAGCCCACTCACTCTATAGACCATGTGCCACAACTAGGGAACCCGTGAGCTGCAACTACTGAGCCTATGCATTCTGGAGCCCGCATGCCACAACTACTGAGCTTGAGTGCTGTGGAGCTTGCACACCACAACTAGAGAGAAGCCCCTGCACTGTAACTAGAGGAGTCCGTAATCTGCAATGAAGAGCTTGTGAGGCACAATGCAAGATCCCACATGCCACAAAGATCCCACATGCCGCAACTAAGACCTGACACAGCCAAATAAATAAATAAATGTAAAAAAAAAAGGCTGTAAATAAAGAAAAAGGAGACCACTATATAATAATAAAAAGATCAGTACGAGAAGAGGATATTATACTTGTTAACATATATGCATCCAAGGTAAAACAAAACAAATACTAACAGACATAGAGGGAGAAATTGCTGGGCATATAATAATAGCAGGAGATTTTAACACCTCTCTGACAATAATGGACAGATCTTCTAGACAGAAAATAAATACGGCAACAGAGATCTTAAATAACACAATAGAACAATTAGACTTCATTGATATTTTCAAGACATTGCAACCAAAAAAAACAGAATATACATTCCTTTCAAGTGCGTATGGAATATTCTCTAGGATAGACCACATAGACACAAAACAAACCTCAAGAAATTTAAGAGAATAGAAATTATTTCAAGCATCTTTTCTGACCACAATGGCATAAAACTAGAAGTCAACCACAAAAAGAGAAACAAGAAAAAAAAAAAAAAGACTGCACAGAGACTAAACATGCTACTAGAAAACCAATGAGGCAACAATAAAATCAAAGAGGAAATTTAAAAATACCTTGAGACACATAACAATGAAAACACAACCATACAAAATCTATGGGATGCAACAAAAGCAGTCCTAAGAGAGAACTTCATAGCAATACAGGCCTTCCTCAAAAAAAAAGAAAGAAAAATCACAAATAAACAACCTAACCCATTACCTAAAAGAATTTGAAAAAGAAGAACAAACAAACCTGAAGTCAGGAGAAGGAATGAAATAATAAAGATCAAAGGTGAAATAAATAATATAGAGATTTAGGGCTTCCCTGGTGGCACAGTGGTTGAGAGTCCGCCTGCCAATGCAGGGGACACGGGTTCGTGCCCCGGTCCGGGAAGATCCCACATGCCACGGAGCAGCTGGGCCCATGAGCCATGGCCACTGGGCCTGTGTGTCTGGAGCCTGTGCTCTGCAACGGGAGAGGCCACAACAGTGAGAGGCCCGCGTACTGCAAAAAAAAAAAAAAAAGCCACACACACACACACACAAAATAATATAGAGATTTAAAAAATAGAAAAAATCAATAAAACCAAGAGCTGGTTTTTTAAAAGGGTAAGCAAAATCAATAAACCTCTGGCCAGGATCACCAAGAAGAAAAGAGTGAGGACCCAAATAAAAAAAGTAAATAAAAGAGGAGAAAAACAACAGATACTGCAGAAATGCAAAAAAAACCCCTGTAACTATGAACAATTATAAGCCAACAAATTGGACATCCTAGAGGAAATGGACAAGTTTCTAGAAACATACATTCCACCAAAACTGAATCAGGAAGAAACATAATTTGAACAGACCTATCACCAGATGTCAAACAGAATGTGTAAAAAAACAAAAACGACCTGCAAACAAAAGTCCAGGACTGGATGGCTTCACTGGGGAATTCTACCAAATATACAAAGAAGAATTTATACCAATCCTTCTCAAACTTTTCCAAATGATCAAACAGGTGGGAACACTCCCAAAGTCATTCAATGAAGCCACCGTCACTCTGATACAGAAACCAGATAAAGACACCACCCAAAAAGAAAATTACATGCCAATATAGATTCAAATATTCTCAACAAAATATTAGCAAACCAAATCCAACAACACATAAAAAATATCATACACCATGACCAAGCTGGATTCATCCCAGGGTCACAAGGATGGTTCAACATACACAAATCAATCAATGTGATACACCACATCAAGAAAAGAAAGGACAAAAACCACATGATCATCTAAATAGATGCAGAAAAAGCCTTAAATAAAATTCAACATCCACTCATGATAAAAAAAAAAAACTCTTATCAAAGTGGGTATAGACGGAACATATCTCAAAATAATAAAACCTATTTATGACAAACCCACAGGTAACATAATACTCAATGGTGAAAAGCTGAAAGCCTTCCCACTAAAATCTGGAACAAGACAAGGATGCTCACTCTCACCACTTCTATTCAACATAGTATTGGAAGTCCTAGCCTCACAATCAGACAAGAAAAAGAAATAGAAGGTGTCCCAATTGGAAGGGAAGAGGTAAAATTGTCATTATATGCACATGACATGATACTATATACAGAAAACCCTAAAGATTCCACACAAACCTACTAGAACTAATAAATGAATTCAGCAAGGTAGCAGGATACAAGATTAACATACACAAATCAGTTGTATTTCTTTACCCTAACAATGAAATATGAGAAAGGGAATGTAAAACAAACAAACAAAAAATTCTCTTTTAAAAGCACATCAAAAAATTTAAAATACTTAGGAATACACCTGACCAAGGAGGTGAAAGACTCACATGCTGACAATTATAAAACATTGATAAAGGAAACTGAAGATGATCCAAAGAAATGGAAAGATATCCCATGCCCCTGGATTGGAAGAATTTATATTGTTAAAATGGCCATACTACCCAAAGAAATCTACAGATTTTAATGCAATCCTTATCAAATAACCCATGACATTTTTCACAGAACTAGAACAAACAATCCTAAAATTTATATGGAATCACAGAAGACCCAGAATTGCCCAAGCAATCCTGAGGAAAAAGAATGAAGCTGGAGGTATAACACTCCCACACTTCAGAAAATACTACAAAGTTACAGTTATTAAAATGTGTGCTATGGGCACAAAAACAGACATATGGATCAATGGAACAGAATAAGAGCCCAGAAATAAGCCAACACACCTTTGGTCAATTTATCTTGGACAAAGGAGGCAAGAATATACAATGGAGAAAAGACAGTCTCTTCAGCAGCGGTGTTGGGAAAGCTGGACAGTTCCATGCAAATCGATGAATTTAGAACAAATCCCCACACCATACACAAAAATAAACTTAAAATGGCTTAAAGACATAAATAAAAGACAGAACAGCGTTAAGTCTCCTAGAAGAGAACATAGGCAAAATATTCCCCGACATAAATCGTACCAATGTTTTCTTATGTCAGTCTCCCAAAGCAATAGAAATAAAAGCAAAAACAAACAAATGGGACCTAATCAAAATTATAAGCTTTTGCACAGCAAAGCAAACCATATATAAAAAATGAAATGATAACCTATGGAATGGGAGAAAATATTTGCAAATGATGCAAATGATAAGGCCTTAATTTCCAAAATATACAAACAGCTCATATAACTCAATAACAAAAAAACACAAACAACCCAGTCAAGATATTGGCAGAGGACCTAAATACATATTTCTCCAAAGAAGACATATAAATGAATATGTGCCAATAGGCACATGAAAAGATGCTCAACATCGCTAACTATCAAAGAAATGCAAATCAAAGCTACAATGAAGTGTCACCTCACACTGGTCAGAATGGCCATCATTAAAAAGTCCACAAACAATAAATGCTGAAGAGGGTGTGAAGAAAAGGAAACTTTCCTACAATACTGGTGGGAATGTAAACTGGTGCAGCCACTACAAAAAGCAATATGTATGTTCCCTAAAAAACTAAAAATAGAGTTGCCATATGATCCCACAATCCCACTCCTAGGCATATCTCTGGAGAAAACTATAATTCAAAAAGATGTATACACCCCAATGTTCACAGCAGTACTATTTACAATAGCCAAGACATGGAAGCAACCTAAATGTCCTTCACCAGATGAATGAACAAAGGATATATGGTATATATATATATATATATATATATATATATATATATACATACATACATATATATACACACATACACACATATACATACAATGAAATACTACTCAGCCATAAAAAAGAATGAAATAATGCCATTTGCAGCAACATGGATGGACCTAGAGATTATCATACTAAGTGAAGTCCGACAGAGAAAGACAAATATCATATGATATCACTTATACATGGAATCTAAAATAGGATACATATGGACTTATTTACAAAACAGAAATAAACTCACAGACATAGAAAAAAAAAAACTTATGGTTACCAAAGAAGAAAGGTGATGGGGAGGGATAGATTAGGAGCTTGGAATTAGCATATACATACTACTATGTACAAAATACATAAACAACGTCCTATTGTATAGCACAGGGAAATATATTCAATATCTTGTAATAACCTATAATGAAAAAGAATATGAAAAAAGAATATACATATAACCGAATCATTTTGCTGTACACCAGAAACTAACACAACATTGTGAATCAGCAATACTTCAATAAAATAATAAATAAACAAGTTTTTTATTAAATATCTACTGAATACCTGATATATTACCAGCACTATGTTAGGCACTAGAGAGACAGGGACAAATAGATTAATACTCTGTCTTATTAATTGCTTCATATTAGATGAAGCAGAGAAAAAGAAAAGAATTTTAAAGAAATACATTTCAAAAATAAATCACAAATGCTCATAAACAAGCAATATTCTGAGAGAAATATAGAAGGTAAGACACCCAATTTCAATATGATGATTAGGGAAGGCTTAGGAGGAGGTAACATTTAATTTAAAATATAAAACATGACAGTAATCTACCTGTGAGATTGTGGCAGAATAAAAATGTCCACAAATTCATTGCCACTTTTCATATCAAGAGGTGGAATTTATGTTTCCTTGTCTTAAATTCGGGGGACTCAGACTTCCTTGAAAAACAAACTATGCTGGAATTGAATCTGCCAGTTTCGACACTCTAGCTTTAAAAGATCACCTTCTCCTTCTGACCTCTTTGAACACTCTTGGAGCCCTGAGGAGCCATGGCAAAATAGCTTGCTAGTGGAGAAGTCCTGAAGTTACATGAAGAGGAAGAATGGGCCAGCTGAGGCCAGCCGTTTCCCCACTAAGGCACCAGGGTTGCGAACAAAGCCATCTTGAGGTCTGCAGACTAGATCAGCCACCAACCATATGCCATTGAGCAACCGCATTCCATTCAATGTGGAGCAGGATTGGCCAGCCGAGTGAGTCCTGCCTGAATTCCTGATCCACGCTACTGTGAGATTTAATAAATTATTACTGTTTTAAGCCACTAAATTTTGGGGTATGCAGTAAGAGATATATTTTGAATAATACAGTATGATGATGACAACGGGAATGAAAGGGAATGTAGGTATTTGAAATATATTTTTGAGATTAATTCAATAGGACTTGAATTCACAAGTTGATATGTGGGGGATGGTAGGGAGGAAAGGAATCAGCAATTATACCAAATAGTGTGATGTCACTGTAAACTTAAGGGTAGAAAACACATCCCTAAAAAGTGGAGGAACTCAAGGGTTCCATTTTAGATTTTACTGTGATTAATATATTCAAGTAGTGATGTCACACAGAGAGCTAGATATTAGACAGTGGTGCTATCTAATGAATGATCTAGGCAAGGAATTTATGTTAGGAAGTAATCAGCAATTAAATGGAAGATAAATTTCAGTGAGCCAATGACATGTCCTAGGGAATGAGTATATGGAAAGAAGAGAAGAGGAAAAAGAAATAAGCTTTAAGGAATTCCAAAATTATGAATATAGACAGAGGAAGATGATCCAGAACAGAAAACAACATAAAGCAACCATGAAGTGAGAGCAAAACTAAGAGATAACATAAAAGACTTTACTGTGTTTCAGAAGGAATGGTGAAAATAGGTGAAAGATCTGAAAACACAGAAATATGTCTATTGAATTTATCAATAGTAAAGACAGTAGCTTGATACCAGTAAATAAGATGCAGAGTGGGAAGTAAAAGCAACATTGGTTAGATGAAGATTAAATGGGTGTTGAGTAAAAGGAGACAAAAAAATGTAGTAACTCTTTTGTGGCTCTGAAGGAGAAAAAACAGTTGTAGTAATATCTGTATACGAGGTGGAGGACTTATTTTAATATTTTTTAATGGGGTTGTCGAGGGCATATTGTCATGCTAACAACCATGATTATTTAACAGTAAAGATTTCCGAAGACTAAAAGCAAGAAGATCATTTGATGTGTTGAAATCCTTGAAATGGTGCAAGAGTGGATGGAATCTACAGCACACATGGAGGTATTGAATGGTGCTTGGCTTCCTCCATTGTAACAAAATAGGACAAAAGAAATAGATGGGTGCAAGCATAGTAAAATTTTATTTATTGATTGACCGATTGCAAGTAGGAGAAATATAAGTTCATTTTTGGTGTTTTATATTTTTTCAAATAAAAAAAGGGAAAATCATCTGCCAAGACCGAGGAGAGAGGGAAACTGTAGACGACGTATGGTATGAAAGGAAGGTATAATGATTATCACTGAGATTAGAATAAAAGAAACTATAGAGAAATATATTAGGATTGTAAATAGAGATACAGTGCAATGTGTTTTGTTTTCAATTTTGAAAATTTCATATGTAAGCTATACCTCCATTTTTATATTACCTGTTTTCCTAAACAATATTGCTATGTCTTCATTAAAAATACACTGATAAATACGTTAAAGAGACACAGGTCAAGGTCAGAAAGATGTGGCAATATTCCATAATTTAACAGTTTTATTGAGATATAACTGAAATACAATAAAGTGCACATATATAAAGTATATAGTTTGATAAGTTTTAACATGTGTATACACCCATGAAACCATCATCACAATCAAAACAGTAAATATACCTATCATCCCAGAAAACTTTCTTCTGCCTTTGATAGTACTTCTCCCATTCCTCATTAACCATGTAATTGGTTAATAGTTTTGGGTTTGTTTTTTTTTTTTTTGTCTTTTATGCACTTCAGCAATCACTTTCTTTTAGGTGATGCATTTAGATTATTTATATTTGATGTAATTATTTATGTGATGGCTTAAGTCTGCCATTTTCTTTTTTATTTTCTGATTTTCTTTTTCATTTTTGTTTCCTTTTTCCTGCCTTTCTATGGGTTACTTATTTTTAGAATCCACTTTTATTTATTCATAGTGTTTTTTAGTGTATCTCTTTCTATAGCTTTTTTAAGCACTTGCTCTAGGTTTTTATTACATGTAATAACCTATTAAAGTCTAGGATGTATAACTTCAGTGGATTTGGAAGGGGGGAAGCATTGCATGCTTATAAAGGATAGCATAATGGATGTTTCAGTGATAGAACACTTCTATATCTTGATTTTGGTGATAGTTATATAAATTCATATATGAGTAGAACTATACACACACACACATAAACAAACATATGAGTGCTTGTAAAATAGATGAAATCTGTCACAGCTTACCCTTCCCCCTCCCCATATCCTCAAGTCCATTCTCTAGTAGGTCTGTGTCTTTATTTCCGTCGTACCCCTAGCTTCTTCGTGACCTTTTTTTTTTTTTCTTAGATTCCATATATATGTGTTAGCATACAGTATTTGTTGTGACAAAGTGAGAGAGTGGCATGGACATATATACACTACCAAACATAAAATAGTTAGCTAGTGGGAAGCAGCCGCATAGCACAGGGAGATCAGCTCGGTGCTCTGTGACCGCCTGGAGGGGTGGGATAGGGAGGGTGGGAGGGAGGGAGATGCAAGAGGGAAGAGATATGGGAACATATGTATATGTATAACTGATTCACTTTGTTATAAAGCAGAAACTAACACACCATTGTAAAGCAATTATACTCCAATAAAGATGTTTAAAAAAAATAGATGAAATCTGAATAAGACCTGTGTACTACTGGAAATCTGCTGGATTTGATTTTGTAATTAAAATTAAGCAAGCTATCACCATTGGGGAAACGGGTTGAGGCGTACTCAAGACTACTCTGTGCTATTCTTTTGAATCTATAACTATTTTTATATACAAAGGGGAAGAAAATAGAGGTCATATTTGATTTTATGTGAAGTCAAGAGCAAAGAGAATCTTATCATGAATCTTTCAAGAACTATAAAATGTACTAATTATAATCACAAATGGCTTCAACCAAGTAGTGGTTTTGACTGGACTTATTAGCAAAGATAATTTATTTAAGTTACATCTTAAAATTACATAAACATCCTACATATAATTAGTATTACACCCTTTCTTTTTGCTTTCTAAAGTAACAAGTTGTTTTTGTTCACAGAAATGATTAATATATTTTCCTTATTCAGCGAGACATTATCTTCGTGGATAATCAATCATGCATTCTAGCCCAATGAGCATGGGGTTTATAACAATAAGACAAACTTTTAGCAACTGGTTACTTTCATTTAAATAATTAAATTTATATAGAAAGGGGGAGGAAAGAAAAACACTTTAGTGCTGAAAATAGCCATGTTATATTGCTGAAGGGTATGCTCCATATTTGATTAAAATGTTCCAGAGAAATGGTTGATGAGTATACTTAATTCATATGGTAAATGTGTTCAATAAACACATCTAAGAAAGGAGAATAAGACAATATATGAATGATATATGTCCCTATTTCATTTCTACGAGATCCATTTAGCATAATTTCATTCTTTTCTTTTAAAAATCATTATTTGAAATTTAACGTGGGAAAAAGATGTTTTTAAACTTAAAATGTATTATAATATTTAAGAATATCATCAGAAAATAACTAAACAGTCATGCCTTCCTTCCTTTTTATCCCTTTTCCCTTTCACTTTAAATACACACATAATATGCACACATAATTATACACATATATGTAAGCTTGCAAAAACGAGATTATCTCATTTCCCTCTGATATTCCAATACTATAGATATTATACCCCAAGATGTGTATAAAACAGTTCTTCATATGATAAATTTATAAATAATAATGATAATAATAAAGATAATAAAAGAGAAAAAGAAAACAAATGTCTTTCTCAAGCCTAAGAAAGTTGAAGGTTCTACATTTCTAAAACCTGTTAGTGAAAAAATTGCATGAAGAAACCACTGTCCAGCAGAACTGGAACAAGAAGACTCTGACAACCAGAAAATCGGAGAAGTGGACAACCAGAAAAACAGGGCTGACTTGGAACTAAAGGGGTGGAGCAGGAAAGCACCTAACAAAGCCCAAAAAGCACCAGTGAGAGAAATCAACTTTAAACATTGCAAGCCCCCAAAAGCAGAAAGCCATCAGCAGTTTACAAAAAGCCCTGTCCCTTCTCTTGCAGTTTCTCCTTTCCTACAAGCTAGCTCCAAAGTCACTGAAGCTTCAGTTAGCAACCCAAGGAGTTAAAACAGAGAAAACAAGGAAAAGCCCACAACACTCTCCCCCCAAACTTCAGCATTAGCTGCAGATGGGAGAGAAGGCCTTATCTTACAATGTAGATCGAACTGTTGCTCCGTATCTTATACTGGGTTTTTGATTGAGGCTGTGTTTTGAGATTTTTTAAATGACTTTAAAATTGTGTGTGAAATAAAAGTAAGCAAAATATTACAAACCGTGGCCAGTTTTTGTTCAGGGTCAGAGAAAGATTATCACAGCTAGAATACCTATAAGAATAATCATGCTTGTTCAACATACCAGTTTTATATACTTACACTCAAGCATGTATATACATTTTTACTTAAGTGTGCTTTTATTCAATGCTCTAATTACTCTTTTGCTCAATAACATTTCATAACATCATCTATTAACTACAAAAAAAGTTAATAATAATTTTTTAATGATTTGTTAGAAGTGACAATCTATTCTTGTTTGTGTGTATTTGTTTTTAAGCAGTGTATTACAGAACTACTTTTATCACCTCTGACTACATTCTAATCTGAAGATTTTGATTAATTGATCAAAATCTGAAGATTCTGATTAATTGATCAACGATACTTGAAGGGAACATCTGGCTGACTAAATTTACCAAAGCATTTACAGAATTATTGTCCAATTTAAAGCATTTTTATTATACTTTAAATAGCCAGATACACTAAGCACTGTTTCTAAACCTTTGTTTTCTACTGTTAATCTCTTTTCCTGGAATCCATGCTGTGTGGAATAGGATCTATCAAGAGAAACAAACAAAAAAATGGTTTTAAGTTAGACAGTGTTGGGTCAAATCCTCCCCCTCTTCCTATGTATGTGTTCACAGGCAAGACCTTTAACTTCTTGTTACCTCAATTTCCTCATTTTTAAATTTGAAAATATAACTGAAATGTTATGAGGATAAAGTGTTTTCAGGCATTTAAAGTATATAACGTTCAAAAATATTTAATTTTATTTCTTCTATATTCGTTTCTTCAACCTTTGTGCTGCCCATTACCTTATTACACAAGAGATAAATGTGCAGTATTCTTCCATGAAAAGGCATAACCAAACATCTTTGAATTACAATCCCAAATTCCTTTATAGTTTCATTATAGGATTCTTTCCTCTTGCAGAATCTCTACACTGAAGATGGGAAAGTATATTCGTGCTCTACTGTTTTATGTTCCTGGATTTTAACACCTTCTTTGGTAAGCATGTGGGTTAAATCCATAAGAATTATTCCAACTCTGAAAAATATACCAGTAAAGGAAACACTAAGAGGTTGCACTGTGACTATTTCACATTAATGTATACATCACAAATGGCTACAATTTTATGTATTTATTTCTCTAATGGGGGTAGGAAAAGGACACAGGAGCCCTATGGAAAAAGAAATTCAATATCATTTCACACTCATTAACCATGTAATACCAGATGTTCATTATCAATTCTATTCTGTCAAGAAATGCCAAAAAACCTGAATGACTGGAAAAACAGTGTGTTTGATTAATGACTTTTTTAGTTGATTAAAACTGTTTTAAGTTATTTCAATTCCTACTGCTAAAAATACATGAATACATTTCTCTATCTTAGCAGATATAACATAATAAATATAATTTCATTTGTTGAAATTAAATTTTTTCACATAATCATATTCTGTGAAATTCATATGGGATTATTTATCCCAATTTAATTCATATGGGATTATGTTGACTATGAAGGAAATTGGGAATGCATATAACCCTTTTTCTAGAAAACAAACCAAAAATTTTTTTTCTTTAGGATAATTGTTTTATTATATTTTATTTCTTTAAAATACAATGTTTAATTTGGGTTCACATTAAATCAGACTATTGCATTGCTTTAGCTGAAATTTCTTTAAACTGTGCTCTTTCCTTATCCTTTAAATAGCAGTATTTTTGTGCCCTGAGATATTAATATCTATTGATAAGAAACAAACAAAAAATATGTCATTTATTGACTTTTCTTTGGAGGTATGTCACACATAGACATATTCCCATGAGAAAAGTATAGTGCAATATATGTGACAATGAATAATAAGCATTTCCTTCAGAGATAATTCAGCATTAAGTTCAATTTCTAAAATTGCAATTTATATAACATATAGCACTATCATTTATAGTTTCACGTGTTGAGTAGCAGCACATTATCAACCTTTATGTTTTAAAGACTGAAACTGATTCTATATTTAGATTCTCAGCTGTTCGGTATTTTCACAGATGCTTCCACTACTAAGATGAGCTTTTAAGATCAGACGAGTGTGTCAAGATGTTTGTTTTTTATAGAGGAAATAAAAATAATTTATATTTAAAATGATTACTTGTTTTAAGGCCAGCATCTACTGAGCTCTTTGCACTAGGATTGGAAAGCCGTAAGGACACAAATAAAGACAATTCAAAGGAGGTCATGTCAGAAATGAGTCTTAGGTTTGCAAGTCATAATCGGTTCTCCTCTGTCTTTCTTAAAAGAACTAAATACTCAGATTACAATCACAGACAAAAGAATTACTTAATTTCCCCAAATGCTAAAGACAAAAGAATTACTTAATTTCCTTAAATGCTAATTTGTCTCTAATTTATACAAAATCACGTGTTCCTTCCATGTATAGGTGTAACGCAAGTAAGGTTGAATGAAAAGTAGGTCAGGAGCTTGTCACATGAACTCTATTTTTCTATATTATTTTGATTTCTAAAATTGAGTGAAGTACTGAAGAGCACAAACTTGGGAATGAGATATACCTGGACTCCTCAACCCAGCATTTCCGGCTATACAAATGGTGGTTAGTTTAACTTCTCTGCCCTTCTATTTCATCTCATCTGTACAACAAAGGTAATAATGGTACCTTCCTCAGAGTTGTTTGAGGATTAAATTACATGTGAATATAAAGTGCTAGTACAGTGTTTAGCATACAGTAACATTAAAATCACTTTTATTAAAATTATGACAATTTTCTTTATCATGAAATAACTCTTGCACATATTAAAAACTAAAATGTTAAAAATATAAACATGTGAGCCATCTCCGCAACCTAGACCCAAAATTCTATTCTCAAAACATAGAAACCATCAAAAAGATCATATATATTAGTACATAATATTCACCCACAATTATATGTTCATTTTTACACAGGTGGGAATGCACTATCCACATTTTCAGTTTCCTGTATTTTAATTTAAATACCTCCTACTACAATAGTATAGTCATTTAGAGTACAGATTGGCCATTAATAATTTAGTCTTCTATTAAAGGATATTCATGTTATTTACATTTTGTGTGTTATTACAAATAATACTCTAAAGAATTTTAATTAATGAACATCTTTAGATGCAACTATAAACATGTGAAAATAATCCCTACTGGATAAATTGTTTCATGAAAGAATGTGTGCAGGTTCAGTTTTATAAATAATCATAGGTGGCCAACATGGTAGTGCCTATTTCCCCACATTCTACTATTATCAAAATTTTAATTACGGCATATAGTTTTTTTTTTACTACATAGCTCTAAAGTTTACTATAGCTTTCTCTTTTTTATGTCTTCAATGTCTTTATTTCCACTTCACGCTTTCAAAGGTGGTTTAGCTGATTAAAGCATTTCTATTTGGCAGTTTTATCCTTAGCACTTTTTTCTTTTACAGTAGGTCCTTGTTCGTTATCTATTTTAAATGTAGAAGTGTGTACATAGCTTTAAGTGTATTTTTCTATTTAGACTTTTATATCAGTATATTAATAGAACATTAGGCAAGTAATTTATTTCAGCTGTATTCCTTTCTCCCTTGGAAAAACGGAATAACAATAACAACAGTAATAACAACTACAACAATATAAACGACTGTGACATTGTACTGATTAACTGTTACAATTAATGCAAAGGGTTGCATATTTTTAATGCTTATTTGAAAATAAATTGGTACTTATTTTCATTCTTGAAGGGTACCTATTAAAATCTACTTTCCTGTAGCAAAATTAAGTAGCATATTTCCTCAGAATAAAGGAGAGCAATATAATTCGTTGTGTTAATCATTGTTAGGTTCACTACCTTGACTGTAAAGGCATTAAAAATCTGTTTGGCCACGCTCATGATCTAGTATACCTGGGACTTTTCCAATATTCAGCGATGGTAGCTGGAAAGGCTTATGCTCAATTAAAATTCTGATGGAAATTTCAACCAACCTATTTTTGTGCAATAAAGACTCATGCTTTTATTCAGAGCAATAAATCCATGTTCACTTTACCCTGGAAATGTTTATTCCTGATATGTAAAATTATCACTAGTAGGCTGTGATATGTGTGTGGTACATAGAATTACTGATCCTCACCCTTTTTTTCCTCCTGCTTAATATTCCACAGCGTTTGCCACTGGACTTTGCATTACTTTCCATTTTGTTGACCAGTGAGCATCTACTTACCAACATACCTGTCTTTCTAGAGAAAATGGTGGATTTTAAACAGATTATTGCAATGTTTTTTGAACAAATGAGACCAATGATGTAAATAAAAATAGTAGAAAAATGTTTTTAAATATCTAGAATTATTAATTCATAACAAAATAAATCACTTTTTTCAGAAGTTTCATTTTTCATAATTATATCATCAATTTCTGTTCTTCACACATGTCTGAAATAACCATGCTATAAATAAATCAAGTCTTAAATAAAGGTAGAGAAAGGCTTAATGGCCTAATTACTGCCCTAGATTTCTGACTTCACACTAGCTTGAATATTTGGATGAAGTAACTCAGTTCAAATATATATTCCTCAATGATATTTAATATGAAATTAAGATAAATCATTTTATCTAACTGAAAAAAAAGTTTAAATTATTTCATTATTTTCCTGGTTTATATGCTAATGTTTTTTTTTCTTTGGCCAAAACTTCAACCACATTTATCTTGTTGTCTAAGTTCATGCTTGATATATACTGGATTATGAAATAAATTGATCAAATATGTGATAAGTATATACATAAACAAATTAATTAAAATATGCTTTTTAAATCATTAAAACATTAATAAATGATGGACTACACAAAAATTAATATGAAAATGTCTGTAGAAGCACTCAAATATATTAAAACAACTCAATAATTGCTAAGAGCATTACAATATTTTAACCATTTCTCAATTAAAATGTCTAGCCTAAAAAATTATAATATATTTTAAAGTAAAATTTATATTCTTTCTATGTGAAATATAAAGCAGAACGTGTTCATTTAGAAGAGATATTCTGTAACATTCACTGACAGAATAAATTCTATTGCTATCATTTCAAAATATAACTTCTCTAATCAGTTTACTATTTTGCTTCTGTGAAGCACTTAAATAATTGGAGATCACATATTTCTTTCTCAGACTGGTTGTCTGCTGAGTCTGATAAAATCTGAAAATTACACACCTTTCTTGTACCTCAAAATTTATCTTTTTGAATGTTTTGGCATCTTTACTATCCTTTGGTCTATTAAACGCTTTAAATTGAACTAATACAATTCTTTTGATGACTAAAAGGAGTGCTTTTAATCCCAAACAGTGTATTTCAGTACTCTTATCTTCTGTAGGATACCCTGATCACAAAGACATGTAGAACTACAGCATTATGAGATCTCTACTTTCTCATCATTTTACAGAATATTAATGAACAGTGTCCATGTTTTTGACTCCCTTGATTTTTGCTTAAGCAGCCTCTTGGAGGTACATGATCTTATCTCTACGGTTTCTGTCAAGCCGTTGTTCTTAGAAAGACACATGTTCACTACTTAAACATAGTGATTTAAAGCACATGGATTTGGCAGCACACTGACTCTCAGAATGCTTGACTACTGTGAGCTGGGCCAACTTAAACAAGATGATTCAGTCTACACATCACCATAATATCAAGGAAGTAACACAACAGGAACAAAATAATTTTCCTCACTCTGGACTTATTTTACTGTTTCTTAAGACCTATTTTGGTGATTGGACCAAATATTTAAAGATATCTTTATTTAAATTGGACATCTGAAGAAAAATACAAATTTTTAAGATAATATTTAATTTTAATACAAACAGGATTTTATTCTTTTAAGGTGAGCAAACACTAATGTATATTGAAAAATGTTAACTTTAAAAAAACAAAACCTACTCCTATTTCAGCAATAGAATGTGTACAAAAAATTTAAGGCATATGTAATAAAATTAACAATCTCAGCAACCAGTCTAAAGGTTTAGACTTTCCTTTTTATCACAAACCAGATGGGCCTTTTCAGTCTATCTACAATTTATAAAATCAAGTTATATGTATTAACTTAATTATACAAATAAATAATCTAATTTATATGAAGATAACTCATACAGTCTTAGACTCAGAAGAAATCCTTGAAATTCTCTACTCTAACCATGAATTCAATAAAGTCCCCATACATCCTTGTAGAATATAGTGACAAAGAACCCAGTATCAAAGTATCCCATTTCTTTTTTATGTAGTACCATATTTTTAGAAATGTAGCATTTGTTATATAGAGCTATAAATCAGACTCCTTCTGGCTAAATGTAATTCTAATCTCTTGAAAGAGTCAGAGTAAATCTGCTTCAAGTTCAACAATACAACTCTTCACACTCATGAGGAAATATCATTTATCTAACAAATTACAGCTATTTCAAATCAAACACACCAAGTTCTTAGAATTCATAGGCAATAAACCAGAAACATGAGAATAAATAAACAGCCAATATAGGTCATTTATTTATGATAAATCCAAGGTTTGACAGTCAACCTAACATTAAACATATAGCACTAGGATTAAAAAAAAATGAAAACAAATGCCACTAGAAGACACTAAACAACATAATAGTTTAGCATAAACATGTGAAACTTCCATTTGAAACAGTTTCAAGTGAAGATTCTCTTGTTAAATGAAGGGTGAAGGGCACAAGGGGACACTCACTGAGCTTCTCATTCACTTTGTTTCCTGTAACAACCAAGGTTTATCTAAGGAAAGACTTTATAGTCTTTAAGAAATATAGTTTGAGGGCTTCCCTGGTGACGCAGTGGTTGAGAGTCAGCCTGCCAATGCAGGGGACACGGGTTCGTGCCCCGGTCCGGGAAGATCCCACATGCCGCGGAGCGGCTGGGCCCGTGAGTCATGGCCGCTGAGCCTGCGCGTCCGGAGCCTGTGCTCCGCAACGGCAGAGGCCACAACAGTGAGAGGCCCGCGTACCGCAAAAAAAAAAAAGAAATATAGTTTGAAATAATTAAACAATATTAAGTTTGATTCAAGAACATTTTTTACATTGTCTTGATGGATGTAGTGGTCCTTTTCTTAGCAAAAGAAGAATAATTGTTTCTTCTGGGGATGAGTTTGGCTTCTCAAAGGAGAGATAAACTATTCACCTATCTACCTAAATGCAATGTCAGATACTCACATGCTCCAATTCCATAATCATTAACAAGAGAAAATATCACAAGTAAAAAAATCATCCTAATCCTTCCAGCAAATGTGTAACCATTAAAGAGGTGAAACTGGGTAGCATTAAGAAAACATTTTTGTTTGCCTTATGAGTGGTTATCTAGTTCCAGAAAGAAAAGGTCATTTTCCATTATTAATGTGGCAGAACTGATTCAACATGTTAATAGTGTGGTTATGTTGCCCAATGATAAAGCTGAAAATTGTTAGGCACTAGTATTATATAAGGTCCTGTAGTAGAGCCCTCTTAATAGACTTCATCTTGTCCATGCTTCCCTTTAATTCCATTGAAGATAAATACAATTCCATTTAAAACAACTGTAATGCTTAAAGTTGATTTGCTTCAATTAGGTGGTTTCAATCTATGATTTTTGTAGCAGAGTTATGAAACTAAAATAAACAGATATTTTTACAATTTAAAATGGAATCAACATCACATCCTAAAAATATTCCCTTTTTGAAAATACTGTCATCATTAGGAAGTTTGATCCAACATATTTATGGTATCACATGGAAAATACACATTCATATACAATGTTTAATTTAATTGATTCATTTGCTCAGCAAATATTCATTATGCACTTATAATATTTGGTGCCACTGTTACTACAATCAATACAAATCTGTTTTTGTTTATTAAATAAAAGTATAGTGATAAAGATAGATATTGCATGCATATTTGTTAAAAAAGAAAAACAAAAACCTGACACTCCCAGATCTTAGTTTTACACGAGTCACTCTTTGTCCTGTTGCAGTAGAGATTTTAGAACTCACTGGGGATTGAAGTAACAGAATGAGAGAATGGAGCAGTCTCAAAACACAAATGTTCCCTCTCAAAAATTGTACTAAATTTTGAATCTGCATGGGAAACACAGCTAAAGTGCTGTGCTGAAAACACCAAAAACAGCTGAAATGAATTGCCTTGGAAAGGCAAAAAAATTGCCTAGGAAAGAAAGACTTAATAAGGTTTCAACTGAAATCCCCAGAGGGCCACATCCTAGTAAGAAGAATAAACCAGAGGTAGATACTATCTTACTAAATGGTAATTCAACTCAGGCCCAGCTTCATCCCAGGCAAGACTGGGATGATCAGTTACATATCTCTAATATAGGAAATAATAATGCTTGCTGAGGAAGGCTAACATCATATTCTATAGCTAACTTATATAAAATGTTCAAAATATAATAATAAATATCTTAGACATATTAAGAGCCAATAAAATGTGACCAATATTTAAGATGATGTTCAAGATAAAATCAAGCCATAGAAGTAGATGCTGAAATGCTCTAGGAATTATTCAGGAAAAGACTTTTAAATAACTATGATTTATATGTTTAAGATAATGGAGGGAAGAATAGACAAAATAGATAAAAATTAGAATATAGTCAAAGATTCGAATGCACAGAAAAGGTAAAATAATCATTATAAAACTGAAAATAACAATATTTGAAATTAAGAATTTAATAGATGGGTTACTGACATGTTTGATGCAGTAGAAACAACCAAAAGTGCAATGAAGAAGTCAGTAAAAATACCTAAATAAACACAGAAATAAAAAAGAATAGAAAATAATTAAACCATGAAACACACTCTGAAAGAAAAAAAAGTAAGCACAAGTACAATTTAGGGGATAGTAAAAATAAGAGTATATCAATGAAAAGAAAAAAATGTACAATAAAGAATATCTAAAATATTAAAATATGATCATTTAAAAATGTAATAAAATATGATGAGCTTCTAGAAAACCTAGGTTTAGCAGGAGTAAGGAAGAGAGAGAGAGGGAGAAAGGAAGGATAAATTACTATTATCAGGAATAAACATAGGCCATCAATACAAATCCTAAAGATATCAAAAAAAGGAGCTATTAGGAAGAACTTAAAATGAATAAATTTCACAAAATTTAAAAGACAAATACCTAAGAAAACACAGCTAAACAAAGCTGACAAAGAAGATATAGAAAATCTGAGTATTTACTAATGATATTGAATATCTTATTAGAAATCTTTGTCACAAAGTAAACACAAGACCAGATATTTCCATCAATTAATTTTTCCAATCATTTACAGAGAAAAAACAAAATGCTGATCATCCACAGATTAGAAAAAGAAGTAACTCTTTGGTATTATGGTTTTAGTGCACAAATAACCTTACTACCAAATCCTAAAAAGGATATAAAAGAGGAAAATTACAGATCATCCTACCTTATGAACAAATATGCAAAAACTTTAAAGAGATAAAACACAACTTAACACATTTAAAATAATAAAAATGATACATTGCCTGCTCTCAGACCACAGTAGAATTAAACTAGAAATCTATAACAAAAAGATAGCTGGAAACTCCCAAACTACTTGGAAATTAAACAACATACTTCTGAATAACACAAGGGTCAAAGAAGAAATTTCAAGAGAGAATTTAAAATATTTTGATCTAAAGGAAAATTAAATACAACTTAACAAAATCTGTGAGATGCAGTAAACAGTGCTTAGAGGAAATTTATAGCATTGAATGCATATATTAGAAAAGAAGAAAGATCTAAAATCAATAATTTAAGTTTCTATATTGAGAAACTAGAAAGAGAACAGCAAATTAAATCCAAAATAAGCAGAAGAGGAGAAATAATAAGCATTAAAGCATAAATAAGTGCAATTTAAAGCAGGAAATCAATTAGAGAAAGTCAATGAAACCAAAACTTGGTTCATTAAAAAGATCAATAAAATCAATAAACCTCTAGCCAGGTTAACTAAGAAAAAAGAAATGAAAGAGAGGACATCACTACAGGTCCCATGGAAGTCAAAAGGATAAAGAAGGAATACCATAAACTTTGCCCTTAAATTCAATAACCTAGACAACATGCACCAATTCCTTGAAAGACACAATCTGCCAAAACTCATACAAGAAGAAACAGACAATCTGATCCTTGGTATTTATCCAAAAGAATAGAAAACCTATCTCCACACAAAAACACACACAGAGATGTTTATAGCAACATTATTCGCAATTGCCAAAACTTGTAAGCAACTAAGATGTCCTCAGTAGGTGAATGGATAAATAAACTGTGGTACGTCCAGACAATGGAATATTATTCAAAGCTAAAAAGAAGCGAGATATCAAGCCATGAAAAGATGTGGAAGAACCTTAAATGCATATTAATGCATGAAAATAGCCAGTCTAAAAAGGCTACATACTATATGTTTCCATCTATATGACATTATGAAAGAGACAAACTGTGGAGATAAAAAAATCAGCATTCGCCAGTGGTTAGATGGGAAGGCGGAATAGCAGACAGAGCATGGAGGATTTTTAAGGTAGTGAAACTATTTTGTATGATATTACGATGGTGGATACATGTTTATACATTTGTCCAGAATCACAGAATGTACAACATCAGTGTGAACCCTAATGTAAACTATGGACTTTGGGTGACAATGCGCTGCCAATGTAGGTTCACTGATTTTAACTAATGTACCGTTGTGTTGGGGGATGTTGATAGTGGGAGAAGTTGTACAGGTGTGGGAGCAAGGTTTACATGGGAACTCTCTGTACCCTCTGCACAACTTTGCTATGAAACTAAAAGAGCTCCAAAAAAGTAGTCTCTTAAACAAATACACACGCACACACACACACACGCACAAAGACACATACCAAACAAACCATAGAGAATATATGCAAATAATACCAAGGGATATATACAAAGGGTAACTTTGTATTACCAAGGTTATTCCAGAAATGCAGGGGTAGCTTATCATTCAAAATAGCTAATATGTTTTACCATATTCACTGAGAAAAGCAGAAAAATATGATTTTCTTCATAGCCACAAATCAAACTTTTGACAAAATTCAACTCCTATTCATGATTTTTTTTAAATTTATTCAGTAAACCAAAAATAGAAGGGAATTTCTTTAATCAGATAATACCTTATACCAATAAATGGCAAACATCCTATACAATAATGAAATATTAAATATTTTTCTTTCAGTTTGGGAATGAAACACAAATGCCCACATTTGTCAACACTTTTTATACGAATGATAATAAACTGGGTTATAGACTTTACACGCTGCTAGTTTGACAGGTTGGTTATATCAATTTATATTCCCTCCAACAATGCATGTGATTTATAGTTGTTCTACATCTTCACCCATACTGACACCACTTGCAAGAGCTATAGTAGAGTGGTAGATGTCATCAGGCAGACTTTTGGTTATGTCAAGGAGTTGATGGAAATGATCTAAAGAAATGGTGATAGATACAATAATTTGCTTGTTAAATATGGTCAGTTCAGGATAGCACAGCGGAAAAGATTTGGGTAGTGGACCTGACTAAAGGACAAGAAACTTTAGAGCATTTAGGGGATGAAATTGGTATAGAGGATGTCTCTGCTCTACACAGTGAGTGATAATAACATGGAATTAAAGCATGATGGGTTAGTTGCAACAGTTCCCTTGAGAAGTATCAGCACCGGGGCTAGAATGAGAGGACTTATCTCACTTCACATCACTTATATAATCTCTAGGTGTTTGTCAAATAGGATAATACAGTAATAATAGTGTTGATTTCCCTTATCTATAATAAGAAATAAAGAAGAAAACTTCAACTACTACAACATCTGGTAGACCATAAGTGCTAAAGAAAATGCTAACATTTTGTATTGCCAGTCCTAACTTTCTCCCTCGTTGGTAGCTGTAGTCTTGGGGGATTTGGAAAGTAAGAAAAATAGTGAGGCTAATCTGACTTAACTTTTAGAAGAGTTTGTTTGTTAAGACCTTGATGCCTGACTGTGTCATGAGAGCATGCTAAACCTTTGTTAAGCCACAAAGTAAGGCTTTAGCAATGAAAATTTGTCAATAAAATTACAAAAACACACAAACATACTCCAAATTTTATCTCACCATGACCCCTATTGGCAGCATGAGAAGGAGGAGAAAGAGGAAGGAGGAAGAGAGAAGAAGGAAAAAGGACGAAGAAGAAATGGTGACGAAGGACATTCACAATACAGAATTAAGATTTTGATAAGCAATAATAGCTGTAAATGCCAACAACCAGACTGGTGATCAAAAGACATTCCAGGTCCATCTAAAATTTAGACAGTCGTTCACATTAGTTTTCTACTGGGTTTCCAAACTGCTAGGGAGAGCACTATAGTGGGGAATTCAGAGTCCATGGAAGCAAAAGAGGAAAACAGTAGCTGTTTTGCTAATCTGTACCAAACCAGTACAGTATCTGCCACAAAATGTTAGTTCAGTCCCCGAAGAATTTGTGCACAAAATCAGAGAATTTAAGGATGAGAACATTGTTCCATGTCCCTTCCCTTTTTTTAAAAAATTAAGAATTTAAAAAAATTATACAAAGCCCAAGCCAATTTATTCTAAGAAGGCAATTCTTCCTTATAACTTTATTTAAAACAATCTCTCAACTTTATCAATGTCATTTACTTATTTAGGAATTCAACAAAAGAGACTACTTCTGGTTTTCAGATGAAGATGCATGATGGTGAAAAAGTATCATTACACAAAAGTAAGCGTCAGCAAGAAAGCTAAATTTATGATACTGAATGGCGAAGAAGATAAATTGTCATGGTAATTTTTCTATTATATGTGAACAGAATAAAACTGTGCAGCACACCAGTTACTGAGTAGTTTTGTATAGCATTGAAAAATCACATCCTTTCACATTAGTTACATTACTTTCAATTTAACACGTATTTTCTCTAATAGCCTCTTGAACACTAAAATTGCAATAAATTCTACTAACTGGACTGCTCATAATAAAAATTTCATACTAGGTGAAATTTATCTTTGTAGCTCTGCCACTCTCCATACTTGCCCCTCTCGTTTTCCTAGGAGAAGACAATCCTCTGATTTAAGAACCTTCGTGACTTTTGGTCTTCCTATTCTATACACCCTGCTTTCAGTGACTTGACTACTTTCAGTCTTCCACTGCATACTCCAAAATTGTCACTTGAGTCATCTCACATCATGCCACTAAGAAAACTTTGCTTCTACTTTTAATTATCTTGAAAGGATTGCTAATCAGTAGACACTAATATTTTGTGATAGCTCAGATAACCAACATCCTCTCTGCAGACTTGCCTCTATCGCTTATAACCTCTCTGTCCTATATCTAATCTCTTCTTGCTTAGTGGCATTCATTCCCTTCATTCTATAAAAAGTTACCATTATTTCTCCCTAAAATTGTCTTTTTTTTAAATATTCTTGTCTCTCTAATTACCAATATCTCCTTTTTTTTTTCTGTTTTTTTCTCTTCTCATCAAGTTGTTGGTACATATTCTCCTACCATTTACAATTCAAGCAGATTTTGGCTGAATCAATCACATCCCAGAATCTGCTCTCAGGCCAACAGTCATTGCAATACTTTCAAGACTAATAAATACTTTTCTATCTTTAATTCATTTAAGTTGTCTAGACCTATCCTTGTCATAAATTTTGGAAGAAAAATCCAACAGTGCATGGAAACACAGAGGTCTGCTGCCTGGAGTAAAATGGCTGGCCTCCAAAATATTTCTTCCCGTCTCAGAATAGAATTTAATTGGCAAATTCATCCTTCCAGGATCTTCCACAAGTTTGCAGGTTCAGAAACTTTATTTGATTAGAAAATACAATTTATCAGATTCAGGAATCAATCTGAGAATGACAGTATAGTATATTGTTTAAAGCACAAATGCTGGGCCAGGCTGCTTAGGATGAATCCTGGTTCTACCACTTTCTAGTGATGAGACTTAAGTAAATTACTTAACCATTCTTAACCCTTGGTCTTCCACTCTGTAAGATAAGAACATTAGTAGGGATGTTGCAAGGATTACATGGGATAAATACAATAAAGCACAAAGAACAGTGCCTTCTCATTACAAATGCTTTATAAGTATTAACTATTATTTAATTAACTATTAACTGTTAGCATTTTAAGCTAAAAAGCTAATAAGAGAGTGATAGAAAGCACTTTGATAGAACCCTATACCCTGACATCATCTTTTGGTGACTGAACCCAAACTAGAAATAACTAGAGAAGCAATTTGGACAAATCATCATTCACTGTCAACAAATATAAAGAATGTTTGAACTGAAATCCAGGACACGGTGAAAGAATTTTCTTTTAAAATAATCAGAAATTGTCATTAGTGTACCGGAAATAGATGGAAATAAACATATTATTTGTAATAGCAAGGGAGATTTCTTTGTAGATGTGTGAGAGAGCCAGTCCCAACTCAGAAAAGAATCTCTTGAAGGAAGCTATCTTCCTTCAGTTCACTGTCCAAAAGTTCACCCATCTATATTTCCTTGAGGAAGCAGTAGACATTGAAACCAAGGTTCATTCCTATGTTCAGCACAGACAAAAAAACAGGCCAGAGAAAATGTACTGGCATTCTATGGACTACTGAGTCAGCAAAATTTATAAGACACAGTGAGGATCTGAGCAGACTGGACTTTTATTATTTTTTCTTATGAGATTCGAGAGAATGTTGAGTTTGAAAATGAATTAATGTCTATGTAGGACAATCTCCAAAGGTTTAGGGCTATTAATATGAGAAATATGTACAAACTATTAGATAGATACATTGTTTCCTCCATAAAACAAATTCCTTTGCTCTCCTTCTTTCACTAAGTTTAAGCCACATGACTTAAGAGGAAGGGTAATTTCAGGTACAGTGAGAAAGAACTAGAAAAAGTTGTCCAAAAGTTCCCAGTTGACAGAAAGGAAATATAAAAAATTCTTCTGTTTCCAGAAGAAGAGCAGGAAAAGGAGAGGACAGAGGAAACAGAAAGAGGATAGACAAATTACTTGGCTTTTGTTTTAAATGCTGAATCAAAAGAAGGTGAATATTCAGGGAAAAGAAGCTCCTATAGGATAGAAGAGAGAATCATAAGTAATAGATGTTGTGCACTGCTATGCATTTTGACCTTTATAGGAAATGGTTCCTAAGTCAAAAACCAATGGCTTAGCTGCAGCACATTAAAAATATAGCAACATATCTTTACTTTTTCATTTTTTATAAATTTATTTATTCATTTGTTTTTGGCTGTGCTGGGTCTTCATTGCTGTGCATTGGCTTTCTCTAATTGAGGCAAGCAGGGGCTTCTCTTCTTGAGGTGCGCGGGCTTCTCATAGTCATGGATTTTCTTGCCGCAGAGCATGGGCTCTAGTAGTGTGGGGCACGGGCTTAGTTGCTCCGCGGCATGTGGGATCTTCCCGGACCAGGGATCGAACCCGTGTCCCCTGCATTGTCAGGCGGATTCTTAACCACTGTGCCACCAGGGAAGCCTGCAACATATCTTTAGATAAGGAGAGACCAGAGTTTCTACTGCCCAGCTTTCATGTCTCTTTGAAAGGATGCAAACATCATTGCATGCTCCCATTGGGAGCCAGAGGGCATGACATGTAGTCCTGCAGATGGTGGCAGGTTGAGCAGTTTATAAGCCACGGAAGAAGGAATCAGCCAAGATTCAGAAAGAACCAAGACAGCACTGATTCACTTGAAGGCAAACCTCAGAATTTGGACAGCACCTAGAGCACAGGACACTTATATAGCAAAAGTCTGTGGGAATGCCTTGTGTCCAGATGTATGAGTGACATCTGCTTAAAGGTTAGTGAAAACCTCAAGATTAGCAAAAGGATGGACAAATGAACTGACTGCTCCTCTTCAACCACCATGATGATGCTTGAGTTATTCTACAAACACATAAAACATGTTGGACAATCAATAAAAGAGGAACAGTCCTGAAAAAGTTAAAACTTTAATAAATATTAGAACAGTAGAAATATAATTTTATTCTAAACTAAATATTACGGGTCCCTGCTTCTCTTGCAGCCCAAAGTACGCATATAGACTTATGTGAAGATTGGTATGAAGCTTCTGAGAAGGTCCATAAATCGGGGACAAACAGCTAGCGTGTTCACTGTTCTCCTTCCTGCAGCCTCGAACATGAGTATTTCAGATGGAACTGTAGATGACTTCTTCTGACAATGAAGTTGGAACCTCATGTTCAGCATGGCAGAGGAGAAAGATTTTCTGAAGACAATGGAGATCTCATATCAGCTGTGTCTGCCTTTCCCCAGAACTAGCTCTGAATTGCCATCTTTTGAACAGTGTTATGTGAGAAGCCAATATTATTTGTGCTGTTTCCCTAAGTGATAAATTCCCTAAGAATTTGGTACCTAAAACTACGATGCTGCATAAATGTGTAACTGACTGAATGGGAATGATGGGAGGTGAATAATAAGGACTCACAAATATCAACTGGAAAATTTGATTGGAAACCTGATGACCCTTGTAATGCAATGGAAGAATATTTGGTCAAATTTTCACCTTCCTTATCTTGAACAGTGGACTGAGTCATCAGGCTACATATAGCAGTAACAGAAATGTTAAAAATAGATAAGATTTGGGATATTGTTCTGTTTAGCAAAATCCTGCAAAACAGAGAAATCAGACCTGAGCAAGTCACTCAGGGGGAAATCACAACACTTTACATTGGCAAGGGAAGCAAAGTTGACAAAGTCTGTCACCTTGAAGTATTGCAGGACTGAAGAAAAAATGCTCTTCTCCAGTCTGAAATGATCAAAAATGGCTGCAAAATAGGAGCCTTACCTGGAGACAGTGTGACATGACACAAGGTAGGCACTCTCATGTGTTCAAATTCTGGATATTTAAAGAATATATGATGTGATGTGATGTCTACTACACTATTTCAAATCACCAATGGCTTACTCTTTGACAGTACTCTCCTAAATTGCCTCCTCCCTTCATTAATTGTTACATACTATTTATTTTGAAATATTTCAGGCATGAAAAAGAGAACTGTATAAATAATCATATATATGTTATATATTATATGTTACATATTATATATGTTATATGATATACATATCATATATGATATATGATATACATATGATCATATACACCACATTACTATGCAACAATGTAAACAATGGATAATCACCACTCAGCTGAAGAAATAAACCTTTTTAAGCATAGTTAAGTCCTAGCTCACATTCACCTCTCTACTGTCCCTTCCCCACAGAGCTAACTACAATCCTGAATTCAATCTTTGTAATTCTCATGTTTATTATCCATTTCCTAATTATGTACTTGTCTCTAAATAATGTTGTGCATATTTTTCCATATAAATGGTACCCTACACCAGGGGTACCCAACCCCTGGACCAGTACTGGTCCACAGCCTGTTAGGAACCAGGCTACACAGTAGGAGATGAGGGGCGAGCGAGCAAAGCTTCATCTGCCGCTCCGCATCGCTCCCCATCGCTCACATTACCGGCTGAACCATCACTTGCATTACCACCTGAACATGTCCCCCTCCACCCCCACCCCCGCCATCAGTGGAGAAACTGTCTTCCATGAAACCGGACCCTGGTGCCAAAAAGGTTGGAGACTGCTGTCCTACACTATATGCCGTTCCGAAAATCCCTTTAGTTCAACTCTGTATGTTTTAGGTTTATCCACTTCGATAAATGTAAATATAGTTTACCATTTTTACCACTATGTTGGTTTCCACAGAATGACTAGACCAAAAGTATTGGTTTGGATATTCACGTTGTTTCAGAGTTTCATTATTGTTAATGCTGTTTTGCTACAGCAAAAAATGATACAAACATTATTTTTATATTTTTTTCTTCTACACATGTGGAAGACTTTCTCTGTATTACACACTTTGGGCTATACAAAATGGGTGTCTCAAGAGTATGCACATATTTACTTCTCCTAGGTATTGCCAAATCACTCCCCATAGTGGCTGTAACAATTTACACTTCCGGCAGCAATATATGAGATTTCCTACTTCCTTACTTTCTTTCCAACATTGTTATTGGAAGACATTCAAATTACTGTTCAGTTGAGGGAAATGACAGGTATTTAATTATAGTTATAATTTTACGTTTCCATAATTTCTGAAGAATTTGAAATTCTTTTCATGTATTTATGTATTATACAGCCCCCCGCAGAAACTGAGTTTGCATATTTTGCCACGTTTACACTTTAGCATTTCTGCATCTTACCTGTGATTTACAGGAGGATATTTTGAATTCTAGATACTAATTATCTGCCAGTTATGTGTATTTCAAATATATTCTTCTAGCCTAAAACTTGGCTTTTACTCTTTAATAGTATGCTTTCAGGTATCTTTTCAAGCAATAAATTTAAACATAATCAAGTTATCACACTTTTTTCTATATGTCTTCTGTTTTCATATATCTTAAATACTCTGTATCCTTCAGTCATGAAGAAAATTCATATTTTCTATTAAAATTGAGATTTTAATAAGAATGACATTGAATATATTCATTAATCTGGAGAGAATTGACATCTATGTGATAATGAATCTTTTTTACATGTGAAAACTATATATATATATATATATATATATCTCCAGTTGTTTATACTATATTTTATGCCATTAATAAAGTTTAAAAAAATTTTCTCCATAAAAGACTTGGACATCTCTTTTCAAATGCATTCCTGTGTACATCGTATTGTAAATTTCATCCTTTTAAACTGATATTTTCATATTCTTTTTATCCAGGAATAGGAATGTAATTAATTGAAAAATGATTTTGTAGCCAAGAAACCTACTTAAAATCTTATCCATTCTATTAATTTGTTAGTATATTATCATTGTTCCTTCTCTCCAGTTCCTACACTAGTTCCTATCTTTGTCTTCCTGAGTTGGTTAAGGCCTCAGATATAATAGTGCATTAAAGTGGTTAGAAAAGATATTTGTTCTCATTCTTCACTTTTAAAGAATATGCTTCTAACACTTTGCCATTAAATACTATGCTGTTCTTCATTAACTTTAGGAAGTATCCTGCATCCTTAGTTTGCTAAAAGTTTTTATGATACATGGATATTGACTTTCAGCAAAGACATTTTCCACAAATATGTACTTAATTCATTTTTCTCTCTTATAATTTTAAATAAGAAAAATTATGTAAGTAGGTTCTCTAATAAGTCTAATCTGTCCTTACATACCTGGTGAAACTTACTTGGTCATAGTATACTATATTTAATGTACTGTTGGATTTATTTTGCTAAAATCTGTAGGACATTTACCTTTGTTCATATTGACATTCATCTATGATGATCATCCCATAGGTGTGTGTGTTTATCTCTGGGCTTTCTATCCGGTACCATTGATCTATATTTCTGTTTTTGTGCCACTACCATACTGTCTTGATAACTGTACCCTGTAGTATACTGTAAAGTCAGGGAGCCTGATTCCTCCAGCTCCCTTTTTATCCTTCAAGATTGCTTTTGCTATTTGAGGTCTTTTGTGTTTCCATACAAATTGTAAAATTTTTTGTTCTAGTTCTGTGAAAAATGCCATTGGTAATTTGACAGGGATTGCACTGAATCTGTACATTGCTTTGGGTAGTATAGTCATTTTCACAATATTGATTATTCCAAACAAAGATCATGGTATATCGCTCCATCTGTTTGTGTAGTCTTTGATTTCTTTCATCAGTTTCTTATAGTTTTCTGCATACAAGTCTTTTGCCTCCTTAGGTAGGTTTATTGCTAGGTATTTCACCCTTTTTGTTGTGATGGTAAATGAGATTGTTTCCTTAATTTCTCTTTCTGATATTTCATTGTTAGTGTATAGGAATGCAAGAGATTTCTATGTATTAATTTTGTATTGTGTGACTTCACTAAATTCATTGGTTAGCTCAAGTAGTTTTCTGGTGGCCTTTTTAGGATTTTCTATGTATAGTGTCATGCCATTTGCAAACAGTGACAGTTTTACTTCTTCTTTGCCAATTTTGATTCCTTTTATTTCTTTTTCTTCTCTGATTGCTGTGGCTAGGACTTCCAAAACTATGTTGAATAACAGTGGCGAGAATGGGCACCCTTGTCTTGCTCCTGATTTTAGAGGAAGTGTTTTCAGTTTTTCACCATTGAGAATAATGTGTGCTGTGAGTTTGTCATATATGGTCTTTCCTATGTTGAGGTAGGGTCCCTGTATGCCCACTTTCTGGAGAGTTTTTATCATAAATGGATGCTGAATTTTATCAAAAGCTTTTTCTGCATCTATTGAGAAGATCACATGGTTTTTACTCTTCAATTTGTTAATATGGTGTATCACATTGATTGACTTGCCTATACTGAAGAATTCTTGCATCCCTGGGATAACTCCCACTTGATCATGATGTACAATCCTTTTAATGTGTTGTTGAATTCGGCTTGCTAGTATTTTGTTGAGGATTTTTGCATCTATGTTCACCAGTGATATTGGCCTGTAATTTTCTTTTTTTTGTGATATCTTTGTCTAGTTTTGGTTTCAGGGTGATAGATCAATGGAACAAGATAGAAAGACCAGAGAAAAACCCATGTACCTATGGTTACCTAATCTAAGACAAAGGAGGCCAGAATATACAATGGACCAAAGACAGCCTCTTCTATAAGTGGTGCTGGGAAAACTGGACAGCTACATATAAAATAATGAAATTAGAACACCCCCTAACACCATACACAAAAATGAAATCAAAATGAATTATATACCTAAATCTAGGGTCAGACACTATAAAACTCTTAGAGGAAAACACAGGCAGAACACTCTCTGACATAAATCACAGCAAGATCTTTTTTGACCCACCTCTTAGAGTACTAAGAATAAAAACCAAAAAAGAACAAATGGGATCTAATTAAACTTCAAAGCTTTTGCACAGCAAAGGAAACCATAAACAAGATGAAAAGACAATCCTCTGAATGAGAGAACAATTTGCAAATGAAGCAACAGACAAAGGATTTATCTCCAAAATATACAAACAGCTCATACAACTCAATATCAAAAAAACAAACAAATTGATTGAAAAATGGGCAGAAGACCTAAATAGACCTTTCTCCAAAGAAGACATACAGATGGCCAACAAACACATGAAAAAATGCTCAACATCACTAATTATTAAAGAAATGCAAATCAAAACTGAGATATCACCTCACACTGGTCAGAATGGCCATCATCACAAAATCTACAAACAATAAATGCTGAGAGGGTGTGGAGAAAAGGGAACCTTCTTGCACTGTTGGTGGGAATGTAAATTGACACAGCCATTGTGTGTGACACATTGACACTATGGAGAACAGTATGGAGGATCCTTAAAAAACTAAAAATAGAACTACCATGTGACCTAGCAATCCCACTACTGGGCATATACCCAGAGAAAACCATAATTCAAAAAGACACATGCACCCCAATGTTCACTGTGGCACTATTTACAATAGTCAGGACATGGAAACAACCTAAACGTCCATCAACAGAGAAATGGATAGAGAAAATATGGTACATATATACAGTGGAATATTACTCAGACATAAAAAGGAATGAAATTGGGTCATCTGTAGAGACGTGGATGGACCTAGAGACTGTCATAAGAGTGAAGTCAGTTGGAAAGAGAAAAACAAATATCGTATATTAATGCATATATGTGGAATCTGAAAAAATAGTTTTAGACGATCTTATTTACAAAGCAGAAATAGAGACACAGACATAAACAACAAACATATGGATACCAAGGGGGGAAGGGGGGGTTGGGATGAATTGGGAGATTAGGATTGACATATTTACACTATTGATACTAAGTATAAAATAGATAACTAATGAGAACTTACTGTGCACCACAGGGAACTCTACTCAGTGCTCTGTGTTGACCTAAATGGGAAGGAAATCCAAAAAAGAGGAGATATATGTATGTGTATAGCTGATTCACTTCACTGTACAGGAGAAACTAACACAACAATGTAAAGCAACAATACTCCAATAAAAATTAATAAAATAAAATAAACTTATTTCCCCCCAAAAAAATAATCTATGATGACCATTCCAGATTTTCTTCCAAAAACAGTGAAAAAAGAAAAATTATAGAACACACAGTATATAAAATTTTCAAGGTGTTTTAAATGGATCACACTTAAACTTCATAACAGCTTTATAACGTAGGTAGTATTCATATACTCTTTTTTTATTTTTCAGCTAAGAGGTCAAAGTTTAAGTTGGTAGAATAATTTTCTCAATGACTATAAAAATGTTTATGGGAGAGACGGCATTCTGAAAAACTCAATTATGTTATCTGTTAAAATCTTCATTTGCTTTAAGCCCTATTTAAATGGCAGATTATCCAAAAAGCCTTAATCGACACCTAAACATTCTTTTAATCCTTCCTCTCTCTTCCCTATTCTCTCTACCCTTGGTCTTCTGAACATCATGCCTTTGTGACTTTCCTCTTCCCTTCATTTTAATTTGTCTGTAATACAATTAATGTATCCTTCTTCTTATGCATTTGGCTTGATTATAAGCTCTACAGGTCAATAACTCTCCCTTATCTGTTTTTGAAACTGTATGCAGTGCCTTGCATGTTGCTTTTTAAATATATAATGATTATCAACCCAGATATTTTCATAGTGGATTGGATTATTCTTCCTTAAAGCCAGAGTTTATATTTTGGAAGAGTTGTTGATTTTTCCTGTATTGCTTAAGTGAGACAATTCCCTTGAGAAGTGAAGGAGAAAATTAGTTTAGAAGAGAAACAAAGTAATTAACATAGGATATAAAGCAAGCAATAAAGACAGTCAAAATATTACAAACATAATGAAATTAAAATGGCATTAAGGGAAATATCAAAGTCAGAAGAATCAAAAATGGTAAATTAAAATTGTAATTTATTAAATTTTACATAATTAACATTCTAAAAATAAGATCTTACAGAGTATTTCTGCAGGCTTTATTGGATAAAGTCAACAGAAACTAAAGTAATTCAAGATACCAAGAAAAAGGAATGAGGAAACTGAAGGAAAAAATGCAGCACTTTATTAGACTAGGAATATGACTAGGAAGACTACAGAGGAAAGCGATAGAGGAAATAGAGATAGAAGCACCAAAATGTCTTCCATTTTTGTTGACTAGTTCCATTTTGTTATATGAAATCTATATTTATTCCTGTTTCTCTGCAAACAACTGCAACTTTGAAATCACAGTATACAAAATATTTCCCTTATCCATCCATCTTCCTATATTTTTAATTTTTTATCTTAAAAACAAGTAATATTGTGCAATTATAATTCAGATTGTATTAACAGTCTCTTTATATGAAGACAAACATCTATTTAGAGCACACATTTGAGGCACACAATGGGATCAAAATGCCCACATGTCAGTAAACTCATTTATCTACTTTAAAGATACATTCACATATTCAATCAATTATTTAAGTGCTTTATATGAATATTCATTTTTCTCCTTGGAGGAATACACACACACACACACACACACACACATATGCACACGCACACATGCACAAGACATGGCTATAGATAACAACATGGGCACAGACCTCATGAGCTCATTCTCTAATCATGGAGCAAAACTTAGTAAGACACTTTGGAGAATAAAAAAATATGTAGCCACAATACAAATTATAACTACAAGAGTCTTAGAGAAAATAAAGTGTGGTTGCAAATTCTGGAGGAGGTTCCATAACCTGGATCTAAAGGGTCTATGATATTACTAAATGTGCAAGTCAGGTGGGACATCTCTCTGAACAGTAATATACATTAAGATGGAGGTGAAAATTAATATTCTATTGAATGGTAACAATACAGAATTAATTGGAGTTGAGGATAGCTACTTGATAAAAGTGAGAAATTGACAATATTGGCCAAGTGATTTAAAAAATTAGTACACTAGTTTGATGATATTTCTGCTTGATTATAAATTCTTGGAGCATAGCTTACCCACTGTACTTGAGAATGCAACCTTATTTGAAAGTTTTTGCAATGTAATCAAGTTAAGATGAGGTCATACTGGATCGGCGTAGGCCCTACTCCAATGACTGGTGTCCTTATAAAAAGAGGCAAATTTGGACATAGAGACACACAGACATAGGGAGAATGCCATGTGACAATGGAGGCAGAGATTGGAATGATGCAATTGTCAAGGAACACCAGGATTACCAGCCACCACCAAAATCTAGGAGAGAGGCATGGAACAGATTCTCCCTCAGAGCCTCCAAAAGAAATCAACCTTGCCAACACCTTGATTTTGGACTTCTAGTCTCCAAGAACTGTGAGAGAGTAAATTTCTGTTTTAAGCCACCTAGTTTGTGATGATTTGTTACGGCAGCCCTAGGAAACTAAGACAGATCTCTTTCTCATACCTCATGTGAAAGAATTCCAAGTGGCTCAAATAATGTTTTATTTAAGTCTTTACTTTGAAATATACATAGATTCATAGGAAATTGCAAAAAAATATATACATAGGTCTCATTCCACCCTTTACCCAGCCTCTCCTTTTAACATCTTGTATAAGTAGAGTACAGCATCAAATTCAGGAAATTGATGTTGGCACAATTCATACTTTACTCAGATTTCACCAGCTACGCAGGCTCTCATTTGTGTGTGTGTGTGTGTGTGTGTGTGTGCTATATGCAATTTTATCACAGGGGTAGCTACATGTAAGCACCCCAACAATCAAGATACTCACCTGTACCATTACCACAAATCTCCTTCAGGCTATTATCTTTACAGCCACACGCAGCTCTTCCTACTTTCCCTAAACTCTTGTAACCACCAATCAATTCTTCATCTTTCTAATTATGTTATTTCACAAATGTAATGGAATCATGCAATAATGGCTTTTTTCACTTCACAAAATTTTCTTGAGGTTCATTAAAATTGTGTGTATATAAATAGGTTGTTTACTTATATTGCTGGATATTATGGCATGGTGTGGATATATCACAGTTGTTTAACCCTTCACTTATTTAAGGACATTTGAGGAGTTTCAAGTTTTACACTATTTTTAAAAATAAAAAAGTAAATAAACCTGTTGTGTACAAGCGTCTGTGTGAAAATAAATTTTCATTTCTCTGGGATAAATGCCCAGAAGTGAAATTGTTGGATCACATGGTAAGTCCATTTTAGTTTGAAAAGGGACTGCTAAACTATTTTTTCAGACTAGCTAGGCCATTTAAAATTCTCATGTATCAGTGATACAAGTTTTCCACATTTTTATCAGCATATAGTTTTATCACTATTTTTTTATTTTAGCCATTCTGAGTGGTATATAGTAATATGCTGTGGCAATTTTAATTTGCATTTTCCTAATGGTAATAAATTTGAACATCTTCTCACATGATGATTTGATAACTGTGTATCTTCTTTGGTGAAATGTCCATGCATTTTTTTTGCCATTTTTCTAATTTTATTGTTTTTTCGAGGTTGATGTTTCATAGTTCTTTATTTAGTAAAGATAAAAGTTCTCTGGTAACTACAAGATTAACAAATATGTTCTCCTAGTCTGCAGCTTGACGTTTCATCCTCTTAACAGATTTTTTACAGACCAAAACTTTTTAATGTTAGTGAGGTAAATTACCAATATTTTCTTTTATGGATTATGCTTTTGGTATCATGTCTAATAACCCTTCACTTGGACTTAGTACCTAAAGATTTTTTTTCCTGTATTTTTGTCTCGAAGTTTTATAGGTTTACATTTTACTTTAATTCCATGATCTATTTTGAGTTAATTTTTATATAAGGTGTGAGTTTCACATGGAGATTCTCTTTTTTTGTCTATTGCTATCCCATTTCTCTAGCCCCACTCTTTGAAAAGGTAGCCCTCCTCCACTGAATTGTTTTTGTTCCTTTATCAAAAGTTAGACATATTAGTGTGGATCTACTTTTGAGTTCTGTATTTGGTTCCATTGACCTATGTGTCTCACCCAGCAATATCACAGTCTTGATACTGTACCATGAATTTGGTATGTCCCTTTAAATAGTAAATCTACTTTCATTTATTTCAATAGCATTTTATAGTTTTATTATAGTTATACCTAATGATTTCATTTTCTGTGGTACAATTGGGAGTTATATTGCATTTTTATTTTCATTTCCCAAGCGTTTATTGTTGGTATATAGAAATGCAATTGATTTTTGTGTGTTGATCTTGAATCCTGTGACTCAGTTCTAAGCCATTTTTTTTTTCTTCTGTAAATTCCTTGGGATTTTCTACATATACAATCATTTCATCTACAAAGACTTTTACTCCTTCCTTTACAAACTGTATGCCTTTTTATTTTGTTTTTTTTTCTTATTGTAGTGGCTAGAAATTCTGGAATTATTTGAATATGAGTCCTGGGAACAGACATCCTTACCCTGTTCTTGATCTTAGGAAACATTCAATCTTTTATCATTAAGTATTATGTTAGCTGTAGATGTTCTTTATAAGGTTAAGGAAGTTCTCCTTTATTTCTAGTGTATTAAGAGGGTTTTTTTAAAAATCATAATTGGGTTTGAATTCTATCAAAGGCTTTTTCTTTCTTTCTCTCTTTCTTTTTTTTGCCTTGAAGTATAGGCCGATCCTAAACACTGTGTCAACTCCAGGCGCACAGCAAAGTGACCCACCCATATATATACTTTTTTTTTTCTAATTATTCTCCATCACAGGTCACCACAAGATACTGAATACTGCCATACAGCAAATCTCGGTTGCCCATCCATTCCATGTTATACAGTAGTGTCAGAAGTGTCAATTGCTTTTTCTATGCCAATTGATATCATCATATGATTTTTCCTTTTAAGTTTGCCGACATAGTGGATGACAATGATCGATTTTCAAATACTGAACCACCTTTTCATACATGAAATACACCTCATTCATGGGTATTATTATTTTTATATTTTTAAAGTTTATATAAATATACTTAAGAGTTATTAAAAAGTTTTTAAAGTTATATATTTGTATAAATACATAAAAGTTATATTTGATTTGCTAAAATTGTGTTGAGGATTTTGCATCTATGTTCATGAGAGATATTGGGACCAGATCACCTCTGTATTGAAAGGGAAATGAGTGACTGAACTTTTAGTGAGCTCTCTAAGATTGTGGATGGAAGTTTCCACTGCTTAGATGGTTGAAACAAAAAAGGAAAAGCTCACTAGGAGAGAAATAAGAAATGTCAGTGTAGGTAATATTGGATAATGCCTTATTTTTCTCTTGAGTAGAAAATAAATGGAGTTTTACTTTTCATAACACTTTGAATTATTTTTATCTCTTGGCGTTCTGAATCTTTTGGTCATTGTTTCAAATATCTTAATTTAATGCACATAAAGGAGAAATTCGTATCCCTTAATATTTCACAACTCCCCCCCACAAATAGCTCAATTATCAAAATGCTTATTAGTTTATCTTTTAAACTAATTAGTTTATCTTTTCAGGTTTCTTCAGAGTTCTATGTAGAGAGATTAGGCATTGCTCCAATTGTACGTAAGGTACTATGGAATATTTCTTCATGATACTTTTTCCAATTAATAGTTAAATAATACTTAAGCTGCCAAAAATATATATTTATTCTGTAATTATAATTTTCAGATCTAGCTCCTTAAGTAATTTACAAAAAAAAATTCTAAATACACTACTGATTACTATAAAAACAATTCATAGCATTCCATTACTTAGAAGTTTAGCTATAATCTGAAATATACATTTCAAAAAGAAATATGGCTAATTCAGAATAGTCAGGCTCAAATAATTTCTTATCAAAAGTCACTGAAACTAATTAACATTGCTTCAAACTTGAATTGCATTTACCTGAAGCATTTATTCTAGTGAAAATGTGAAAAAGATAATTTCAACGAATAACTTACTCTTGCCTTTTCACTTTTTACTTCCCATGCCACGTAGTAAATCTTCTGATCTTTAATTAAACATGGTAACAATATTCTCATGCAATCTAATACTGATCTGTAAGCATGAGTTAGACAATATTTGTAAAACTTGATATAATGCTAATTTGCAATTTTCTGCTCTACAAATGTTTGCATAAATAATGGAGTGAGTTGTTGCTGTTTCCATGGTCTTTGTTTAATTAGACACTCTTGGCAATTCAACACAATTGTAGGGAAAAAAATGACAGATAATTTCTTCTTTGCATTAAATATAATTACGTGAGCTCTTGGAAAATACATTTTCAAAAATCTTCTTCATGCCAAAGTAGATTTTCTGTACTGTCTAATGAGAAACGACTGTGTTTAATTCTGTTATAAAATATTCACAATTCATTTTAATAGTTCTAGAAAAAAAAGACTAACAGAACTTTTGAAAGAAGGCATTAATAATCCCCTTCTCTGCAGATATTTCACACACACACAACAAATGAAATTCTCTTTCTTCTAGACATCTACAGACAAAGAGGTGCACACACAGATCTCCAATTTAGAATATTCACTATGAATCTAAACAAGGGTAAAATATGGTCCTGAAATTTAGGATTAACTTAATTCTCTCTTACAAACCCTTGTGTACAAATGCATACACCTACACACTAGGAGAATGGAAATAAAGTCTTCCATACAGACATAAAATATTCCTAACAAAGGTAAATACATTATCAGGATACAAACAGAGCAGAGTATATAATCATTTCCTAGTAGAGTCCTCTTTATCATAACACAGCAACATCTGACACTAGAGCAGAAGCTATCAGTTGCCAAGTTCTGCCTAATAACATAGAGCATCCAGTCAAACTTCTTATTGTTTCATTGTTAAAAATCTATCTTTAAAGACAAATAACGTTACCATAAGGAGATATGTCTGTGCGTATATATGTGGGTGTGTGTGAGATTAATTTTCTTTAGAGAATTTCAAGATGTTCAAGAGATTCAAGAAGCTCTAACTTCCTAACACAAGTACAGGGAATTAGGAAAGAGGAGGAGAGTATAAGAAAGTGCTTTTGGAAAACTAAAATAGCACTGTTGATACAAAACAGTCTGCACAGGAGGGAAAAAATTCTATAAGAGCACAAGAAGCTCACTGAGCACTGAGTATCAAGCTATATAATATTTTTAAAATTCACACATAGACAAACTATTATAGAATGTTACACTTTAAAGACAAAAAGAATGTTCCAAAGCCTTTCAAACAAAAAACAACAGAACAACAACAGACAAATGGCCTTCTAAGAAACAAGCATCAGACTAGCATCATACTTTTCTTCAGTAAGAGATATCAAAAAATTGGAGCAGTGTCTTAAAGGAAGAGAATAAAATGGGATAAAATCTAGAACTCTGTTTCCCACCAAATTACTAGTCAGTTTCCAGTTGACAAGAAATGTTTATTAATGCAAAATCACTGAACATTGACTTGCACAGAAGTGTCCTCACAAGGAAATTATTTGCATATTGACTTCAGAAAATGAGAGTAAAACCCAAGAATTGTGAATATATTTCTTATGGTCTTTATTCTCAAATTCTCTTCACCCCTTAGTCTCCAAAAGCAGCAGTAGGGAGATGTGGCAGTGGTGAGTTATTTTTTGTAACACTGCTACAGGAACAAATTTAAATCCTGTTTATTAATATTTTATGGTAAAATGGCTTTTAAGAAATGGCTCTCCTGCCATCTTAAAGATACTGCAACATATAGTTCTATCAACAAGCAAAAACAAATTCAATCAGAGAACACTGGCTGTTGATTACAGCCTTGCCAAATATAGTCACGGTCCAAAAAGATGTAAACACAAAGTCAGCATGATTTTAAGAGTTAAAAGAATGTAAAAAGTAAAAATACATTTGCCACCGATACTAGGGACATTTTGAATGGCACTGCTGCTGTGACATTAGAAACCTGATGATGAGATGCAACTGTGTAGACCACTAGGTTCTGAATTAAACAAAAATTACCCAATCATAATAATAAACCAATATTTATCAATTTTCAACTTTATAAATCAAGATACAGAGAAAGCACAAAACATTTAATTACGCTTGACACAATAGAATACACATATTTTTAGCTTTAAAGTGAAAGTCAAGGTAAAGAAGCATAGAGGCACTTACATGCTCATCTCACAAAATGGAAATTCAAATGATGATGTTTACATTGATTAAAAAATTCTAAATTTCAATTAAGAAAAAACGCAACAGGGATAATCAATTTTAAAAGTTTAGGGTGTCAAAATGACCAAGGATTGGAAAAGGAAAGAAGTGGGAGTGCTGGTGCAGAAATAAAGTAATAGCTCATCTATCATAGCCCCAAAACAATGGAAAAATATCTACAGTTGATGAATCAAAAAACAGCAGCATAAGCATATATGTTAGATATGTGAAGGTAAGTGCCAGAACACCATTAAACAGGGATAATTAAAGTCTCGCTGAGTATATTATACTAGGGCATGTAGAAGGTTAGGGCAAAGAATTGCTGAGTTTTTTTTTAACTCCATCAAAACCATTTGCTTTTATTTTCTAAAACTACGTGTATTCCCTTGATCTAGTTTTTATCATTTTTTTTAAATGGCTTAAATTTTAATGGTATCAATATTTTTTGTGAGGTGAGTTTTAACAAAAATGGTGTTCTGATCATTTAAAATGTGATAAAGGTCATTCTTTATATTACTGAAAAAGAATTATTGAGATTTCTAGAAAATACTTTTGCTAATGCATTAATATTTCAGACACTATTTTATATTATAAAATGTCATTTTTCTGAAGTTAAAAAATATACATCTATATAATGAATTCCACCTACAAATACATTTTGGGTTTTTCTCCTTAACTTTTCTTTTTTTCATTTCTGTAAGCATAATGGTTAAGAGTTTAGGTTTCTGAATCTTAAAAACTCAGAAAACAGTAAAACCATGAATAAAACTTGAAACTTATTGAAAAGTTTCAAAACTTTGAAACTTATTCTATCCAACGAAATCAACAACTTACAATTCTATTCTCTAGTTGAACTTGGTTCTTAAACTTAGGATCAAATGTCTTTCAGGAAGATTTCTCTGGTGGTATTGTGGAGGATATGCTGGACAACTAAACAAAAAAACAAACAAAGAAAAAAGTAGCATGCACTATTCTAGGGTTTTGAGCCCAGAGCTACGGAAGCCCAAAGTAGGAAGCAATTACTATCCATGTTTACGGAATTGGGGTGACACACAGGAGCTGGTCCTCCACAGAGATATAGACATTGCATAGGTACTGAAGAAGGAAATTTCTATATAGCAGACGTAAGGATTAACAACAAATAGATGACAACTCTCTTAAAATTAAGAATTACATATAACAGAAACACACACACTAAAGCACGCTTCACAAGCAACAAAAGCCATTTACCAAAAATTCTGCTTTCATTATGTTATTAAAAATGAGGCTTCCACCAGCAAGCACCTTTTTCAGTACTAAGATAAGCTTTTCTGATTCTTGTTTGAAAAATTAGAATTTCGAATTTGGTAACCTGTAATGTTCCTTTCAGTTTCATGAGTCTATGAAATGCTGAAAGTAAAATTATATATGTGTATTTTTATTTTGCTAACCTACAAATCATTTTCATCCTTTATACTATTTATCTTTTTCTCTAGAGTCTGACTTGTAGATATAATTTTGTACTATAAAGCCAACATGAAAGCTTTTCTACTTATTCAAATATTCATCAAAATGAACATTATAATTTCTACATAACACAATTATATTTAAGTTTCCAAAAGTATCAAATTTCCAGGTGACCTTTACGTTACACATTATATGACATAACTCTTTCCTGAGACTCACACAAAATAATTTGTTCTATGATAACTTCCTTCCTGTCATTAGTACATGCATAAGCTAAACTTTCCATAAACAGAGAGATATAAAAACTTGTTCAAATATAATGTTACTTCATAAGGGGTAATATAAAATCTAAAAGTATCCTGTGTCTTTATTCTTCCACGCTATGTACTTCTTTGAATTGAAAGACATTAAATAGAGATTCAACAGATGAGAGTGGAATGAAATACTACCTAGTGATTCTTTAACAATTAGTGGAAAAACTAGTATAATAACCACGTATGAGTAAGTTTTATACAATTCTTTAGTATATTTCTTCTCAAAGGACATTCTCAGTCGATGTTCACATTTAGATTTAGGACTGAGTTGTTCATGTTAGACACTTTTTTCTATACGTGAATCTTTCACTGATGTTTACCAAAATGCAATCTATCCCAATCTTTTTACTTATCACAATGTACTGGAAAAATAATGTTTTTATTAATATGACCTTGCATAGAACACTAATACTTAAATTTTTATCTTTCTAAAGAAGAAATTGTAGAATTTGTTGCCTAATGAAGAAATAAACATGATTTCAATTCTGCCTGATTTGAGATATCTAAAAAAATCAATCTTAGAGAGGAGTCAAGATGGCAGTGTGGTAAGACACAGAGTTTGTGTCTCGCCACAACTAGCGTGACTACCAGATGCTGGTGGGGGACCCCGACACCCAAGGAGATGGGAAGAACTCCCAAGCGAACCAGTAAGAAATGGGGGGACTGAGTGGGGAGGAGAAGTGGAGGCCAGACAGGACCAGTGCCCCCTGAGGGGTGGCTGAGATGGGGGAGGGGTTCCCACGTCTGGAGTGACCCTCAGGGGCTTGGATCAGAGGGGAGTGTGCACAGCGTTTCCCCTGCCCAATCGGCTGGAGAAGTCTACCCGGCTCTCAGGCCAGGACCTACGCCCTCAGAGATCCCCTCTGGACTGCGTTTGTCTGGGGGCATAGAAGAGCGGCAGGGAGAAAACAGGAGAGGCTGATGGGAGGGGCTCTCTAGGACCAGAGGAGTGGGAAGGGAGCAGAGTTTGCCCCATGCACCTGAGCCCAGGAAGCCTGCTGGGCTCCCAGGTGGGGTCCTCCGCTCTCTGAAACCAGAGGCAGAAGACACATTTACATTCCGGTTGTTGTTTCTTCTATATTTTTATTTTTATACTTTTTCTAACACAGTTGTTAGTTTCCTACTCTAATTATATTTTTCACTTTGTTATTGCTTTTTTTTTTTTTTTTTCTGCCCCATGTGGCTAGCTGAGGAGCAGAATAAAGTAAAAGGAATTGAAGACATTCTCAGAGACTTCTGGGACAACACTAAAAGCACCAATATTCAAATTATAGGGGTCTCAGAAGAAAAAGAGAAAAAGAAAGGGTCTGAGAAAATATTTGAAGAGGTTATAGTGGAAAACTTCCTAACATGGGAAAGCAAATAGTCACCCAAGTCCAGGAAGCACAGAGAATCCCATACAGGAGAAACACACCAAGACACATATTAATCAAACTATCAAAAATTAAATTCAAAGAACAAATATTAAAAGCAGCAAGGGAAAACAAAAAGTAACATACAAAGGAATCCCATAAGGTTATCAGCTGATTTTTCAGCAGAAACTCTGCAGGCCAGAAGGGAGTGGCAGGATACACTTAAAGTGATGAAAGATAAAAACCTACAATCAAGAATACTCTACCCAGCAAGGATCTCATTCAGATTCAACAGAGAAATCAAAAGATTTTCAAACAAGCAAAAGCTAAGAGAATTCAGCACCACCAAACCAGATTCACAAGAAATGCTAAAGAAACTTTTCTAGGTGGCAAACACAAGAGAAGAAAAAGACCCACAAAAACAAACCCAAAACAATTAAGAAAATGCTAATAGGAACATACATATCGATGATAACCTTGAATGTAAATGGATTTAAAGCCTCAACCAAAAGACACAGACCGGCTGAATGCACAGAAAAACAAGACACATATATATGCTGTCTAAAAGAGACCCACTTCAGACCTATGGACACATACAGACTGAAAGTGAAAGGATGGAAAAAGATATTCCATGCAAATGGAAATCAAAAGAAAGCTGGAGTAGCAATACTCATATCAGATAAGATAGACTTTAAAATAAAGACTGTTACAAGAGATAAGGAAGGACACTATATAATGATCAAGGGATAAATCCAAGAAGAAGATATAACAATTATAAATGTTTATGCACCTAGCATAGGAGCACCTCAATACTTAAGGCAAATGCTAACAACCATGAAAGGGGAAATCAACAGTAACACAATAATAGTAAGGGACTTTAACACCCCATTTACAGCAATGGACAGATCATCAAAACAGAAAATAAATAAGGAAACACAAGCTTTAAATGACACAATAGACCAGATAGATTTAATTGATATTTACAGAACATTCTACCCAAAAGTGGCAGAATAACTTTCTTCTCAAGTGCATACAGAACATTCTCCAGGATAGATCACAACTTGGGTCACAAATCAAGCCTTGGAAAATTTAAGAAAATTGAAATCGCACCAAGAATCTTTTCTGACCACAACACTAGGAGATTGGAAATCGATTACAGGAAAAAATTGTAAAAGCCACAAATACATGGAGGCTAAACACTGCACTATAAATAACCAAGAGATCACTGTAAAAATCAAAGAATAAATTTAAAAATACATAGAAGCAAATGACAATGAAAATAAAATGACCCAAAACCTATGGGATGCAGCAAAAGCAGTTCTAAGAGGGAAGTTTATATCAATTCAACCTCACCTCAAGAAACAAGAAGACTCTCAAATAAACAATATAACCCTACGCCTAAAGCAACTAGAGAAAGAAGAACAAAGAAAAACTAAAGTCAGTAGACAGAATGAAATCACAAAGATCAGAGCAGAAATAAATGAAACAGAAATGAAGACAACAATAGCAAAGATTAATAAAACTAAAAGCTGGTTCTTTGAGAAGATAAACAAAATTGATAAACCCTTAGCCAGACTCATCAAGAAAAAAGAGGAGAGGATGCAAAACAATAAAATTAGAAATGAAAAAGAGGAAATCACAACTGACACTGCAGAAATACAAAGGATTATAAGAGACTACTACAAACAACTGTATGCCAATAAAATGGACAAAAAAGAAGAAATGGACAAAGTCTTGGAAAGGTACAATTTTCCAAGACTGAACCAGGAAGAGTTAGAAAATATAAACAGAATTATCACAAGTAATGAAATTGAAACTGTAAATAAAAACGTTCCAACAAACAAAAGTCCAGGACCAGATGGCTTCACAGGTGAATTCTATCAAACATTTAGAGAAGAGCTAACACCTATCCTTCTCAAACTCTTCCAAAAAATTGCAGAGGGAGAAACACTCCTAAACTCATTCTACAAAGCCACCATTACTCTGATACCAACACCAGAAAAAGATATCACAAAAAAGAAAATTATATAACAATATCACTGATGAACATAGATGCAAAAATCCTGAACAAAATAATAGCAAACAGAATCCAACAACATATTAAAAGGATCATACACCAAAATCAAGTGGGATTTATCCCAGGGATGCAAGGATTCTTCAATATATGCAAATCAACCAATGTGATACACCATATCAACAAATTAAAGAATAAAAACCATTTGATCATCTCAACAGATGCAGAAAAAGATTTTGACAAAATTCAACACCAATTTATGATAAAAACAATCCAGAAAGTGGACATAGAGGGAACTTATCACAACATAATTAAGGCCATATATGACAAACCCACATCAAACTTCATACTCAATGGTGAAAAACTGAAAGCATTTCCACTAAGATCAGGAATAAGACAAGGATGTCCAATCTCACCACTCTTATTCAACATAGTTCTGGAAATCCTAGCCACGGCAATCAGAGAAGAAAAGGAAATAAAAGGAATACAAACTGGAAAAGAAGAAGTAAAACTGTCACTGTTTCCTGATAACATGGTACTATACAGAGAAAATCCTAAAGATGCCACCAGAACACTACTAGAATTAATCAGTGAATTTGGTAAGGGTGCACGATACAAAATTAATGCAAGGAAATCTCTGGCATTCCTATACACCAACAGTGAAAAATCAGAAAGCGAAATTAAGGAAACAAACCCATTTACCACTGCAACAAAAAAAATAAAATACCTATGAATAAACTTACCTAAGGGGGCAAAAGACTTGTACTGAGAAAACTATAAAACACTGATGAAAGAAATCAAAGATGACATAAACAGATGGACAGATATACCATGTTCTTGGATTGGAAGAATCAATATTATGAAAATGACTATACTACCCAAAGCAATCCACAGATTCAACGTAATCCCTATCAAATAACCAGTGGCATTCTTCACAGAATTAAAACAAAAAATTTTACAATTCATATGGAAACACAAAAGACCCTGAATAGCCAAAGCAATCTTGAGAGCGAAAAACGGAGCTGGAGGAAGCAGGATCCCCAACTTCAAACTATACTATGAAGCAACAGTAATAAAGACACAAAAACAGAAATATAGATCAATGGTACAAGATAGAAAGCCCAGAGATAAACCCACGCACATACGGTCACCTAATTTACAACAAAGGAGGCAAGAACATACAATGGAGAAAAGACAGCCTCTTCAATAAGTGGTGCTGGGAAAACTGGGCAGCTACATGTAAAAGAATGAAATTAGAACACTCCCTAACACCATACACTAAAATAAACTCAAAATGGATTAAAGACTTAAATGTAAGACTAGACACTATAAAACTCTTAGAGAAAAACATAGGAAAAACACTGTTTGACATAAACTACAGCAAGACCTTTTTTGAACTACAGTAATGGAAACAAAAATAAACAAATTGGACTTAATTAAACTTCAAATCTTTTGCACAGCAAAGGAAACCATAAACAAGATGAAAAGACAACCCTCAGAATGGGAGAAAATATTAGCAAATGAAACAACAGACAAAGGACCTAAATGTTAGACTAGACACTATAAAACTCTTAGAGAAAAACATAGGAAAAACACTGTTTGACATAAACTACAGCAAGATCTTTTCTGAACTACAGTAATGGAAACAAAAACAAAAATAAACAAATTGGACTTAATTAAACTTCAAATCTTTTGCACAGCAAAGGAAACCATAAACAAGATGAAAAGACAACCCTCAGAATGGGAGAAAATATTAGCAAATGAAACAACAGACAAAGGATTAATCTCCACAATATACAAACAACTCATGGAGATCAATATCAAAAAAACAAACAATTCAATTAAAAAATGGGCAGAAGACCTAAATAGACATTTCACCAAAGAAGTCATACACATGGCCAAGAGGAACATGAAAACATGCTCAACATCACTAATTATTAGAGAAATGCAAGTCAAAACTACAATGAGGTATCACCTCACACTGCTCAGAATGGCCATTATCAAAAATCTAGACACAATAAATTCTGGAAAGGGCATGGTAAAAAAGGAACCCTCCTGCACTGTTGGTGGGAATGTAAATTGATACAACCACTATGGAGAACAATACGGAGGTACTTTAAAAAACTAAAAACAGAACTACCATATGACCCAGCAATCCCACTACTGGGCATATACCCTAAGAAAGCCATAATTCAAAAAGAGACATGTACCACAATGTTCACTGTAGCACTATTTACAATAGTCAGGACATGGAACCAACCTAAATGTCCTTTGGCAGATGAATGGATAAGGAAGATATGGCACATATATACAATGGAATATTACCCAGCCATAAAAAGAAACGGAAGTTATTTGTAGTGAGGTGGATAGACCTAGAGTCTGTCATGCAAAGTGAAGTAAGAGAAAAACAAATACTGTATGCTAACACATATATATGGAATCTAAAAAACAAACAAAAAATGGTTCTGATGAACATAGTGGCAGGGCAGGAATAAAGACGCAGACATAGAGAATGGACTTGAGGACACAGCAGGGAAAGGGAAGCTGGGATGAAGTGAGAGAGTAGCATTGACATGTATATACTACCGAATGTAAAATGGATGGCAAGTGGGAAGCAACTGCATAGCACAGGGAGATCAGCTCGGTGCTTTGCAATGACCTAGATACGTGGGATAGTGAGGGTGGGAGGGAGGCTCAAGAGGGAGGGGATATGGGGATATATGTATGAATATGATTGATTCGCTTTGTTGCACAACAGAAACTAACACAGTATTGTGAAGCAATTATACTCCAATAAAGATCTATTTAAAAATAATAAAATAAAAAATCAATCTCTTACCTTTATGAGTAGGATAAAATGCTGAATTTTCTTAATCTTTAATATAGTTTAAATCAATAATTTATTTTCACAGCTATCAAAAATCCTTATACTCTCTGAGAATATGACATTTATCAAACTGTGATAATCTCTCATACTGAATGAGAAATAGCCTGTTAAACAATTCAGTCTTCATGTAATAAGAAAAATCCAAGAAAGAAAACATAATTGACAAATTTTGGTTTTGTCCCACTCACAAAAAATTATTAACTCTACATCAGACTTTGTTCAAGATATTACATTTTACATATAAATACGTGAGCAATTGAATTAACCAAGTCTACTTGTTTTAGATTCACTTATTGAAAATATCTTTTCAGGACCTAATCCACAGGGATGCAATAGTGACTTGGAGAAAAATTCTGCCCACATAGAGTTCACATTCTAGTTGAGGGACAAGCATTATAAAATAAACAAACAAATTAGCATGTAACTTATTGGTAAGTGCAAAGGTAAAAAATAAGATAGCGGATTGAGGGGTGAGCGATAGTGCCAGTGATTATAGATTATGTGGTTAACGAAGCCTTCCTGAAGTGCTGATCAGAGAACTTGGATGATATGAGGAAGCAAGCTGTGCAATAAAAGATTGACACTGACCAAAGAACGGTCTGACCCTTTGTCCCCAACTCCTGGGAGGGAATCTCTAAGCCCTGGGAATGTCCTGACTTAAAAGAGCGCCTTGTTTACCTGGGGACCTTGGACCATGCCAGATAGTCTATGCTAATAATGTGATTTATGGTGGGGCTCTTGGGCAACTCTGTTATCAGCTCAGTTTCCAGAGGGCCTGAAGACTAAGGTCAGCTATGCAGATGTTTGTCCTTGTCTATGTGACCAATATCCAATAAAATCTCTGAACACCAAGGTTCCTGTGAGTGTCCTTGGCTGACAATACTCCATGTGTATTGTCACACATTGTTCTTCAAAGAAATTAGTGCTGCCCACATGACTCCACTGAAAGAGGACAACTGGAAGCTCTGGCCCTCATTTTCTTGGACTCTACTGCATGCACCTTTTCCACTGCTGATTTTAATCTGTATCCTTCCACTGTAATACACTGTATCCATGAGGATAATAGCTATTCTGAGATCTTTGAGTTCTTTTAGTAAGCTACTAAACCTCAGGGTAGTTCTAGGGACCACATGAATGTTGCACAAATCTGTTGAAAATCCAGAGCAAACTGATTATTTTAGGAGAAAGAGTGAATACAAAGAATCTGAGGTAAGAATAAATAATATGCCAAACTTCCACCAGACACATTCTCAGATCCAAAGCAGGCACATAACTCTCCAAGGTATGACCAGTTTTATGAATGACTATGGGTTTCTCATTCTTTTGCTATGGTAGATCAAGAAAAAGTGCCCCTTTGATCAACCAGGAGCAATTAAGAATGGTCCTTCAGGTAATCCCTTAATGGCTTCTTTAAACATAGTCAGGAAAGCCCAATCCCTGTAATATTGTATACCCAAACAGTATTACGTCATTAAGATTTGGAATAATCTTGAAGGGCAGTCAGAATTTTTTTCTCTACCTACCAATAGAAAACCCCACTTGGCTAATTAAAAAAAAAAAAAAAAAAAGCAGTGAGTACAGTTTTCCTGAGGTTTGACACAATCAAGAAAAAGCAAAAATAAAACTATGACTAGAACAGAATTAGAGTTAAAATAAAGAGCTGTAAAATATGATGTGAGTGAAAAAATACAATACCATTATAAGGCATGTGGATGTTCTTATGAATGTGCAAGCTACTTGAGCAGGAAAGAGCAAGATATAATTTATTACTTGAAAAGCAAGTCCCAGGTGCCATGTGTAAAATATGACTAAAAGGGAGAACGACTAGAAATAAGGCAATCCATTGGAGGTTACTGCATTAATGTGGAAGAGTGAGGGTGGTGCTTTGTACTTGGTGGTGACGAACAGGGGTTAAGAGAGTGAGCAACTGTCAGATTCAGGTCATATTTTGAGTGTATAGACAGCAAAACTTACTGATAGAATGAGGATAAGGACAGAATGAGGGAGATCAAACATAAACACTTCAAGGGTTTTGGCTTGAACAGCTAGGTGCCTGGTGTTCCTAATTGCTGTGATGGGAACACTAGGGAAATGACAGATGTGTAATGGAGATACCAGGTATTCTGCTTTTAAGTTTGAGCTACATATTGGATATTTTTAAAGAGATATCAAGTAGAAAGTTGGACATATGCATCTGGTACTATAAGATGATGTCATAGATAAAGATACATATTGGGGAGTAATTAGTATTTTGATGGTATTTATTAGGGTAGGCAAACTATGGCCTGTGGGTCAACATTGAACCAACATCTGTTTCTACAAATACAGTTTTATTGAAAAACAGCCATGCCACCTAATTAACACACTGCCTATGACTGCTTTCACACTACATTGGCCAAATTGCATAGTTGTGATAGAGACTATATGACCCACACAGCCTAAGTAATGTACCATTATTTAGCATTTGATGCTAAAGTATGCTGACCCCTGATCTAGATGGTATTTAAAACCATGGAAATTAATAGGTACTCCTAGGACAATAGTATTTTTCCCTCCCAGAACCTTGTCTTTTCACTCCAAGAATTGTACTCATTTAAATGATACAGTATATGGTCACTCTAAAATTTTAAGCCATAAGTAATAAATATAGTGAATATTCAGTAACATGGGATTAGATGAGATCATCCAGGAAATAAGTATAGTTGAACAGAATAAGACATCTGAGGACTGAGTCCTGATAGAATCTAAAATTTAGAATTTGGAATGAGGGCAAGCCAAAAGAGGAAGTTGTTTAGATGTGTCAATAGAGGTAGGGGGCGTGTGTTCTGTCTTGGTAAAAAGTGAAGAAAGATAAGTTAAAATGTCTTGATTGAATCTGCTGGCCTCTGATTTCTTGTAGTTCAATTTATACACTACGCATGAGTATTGTGATACATTGAGTAAACTAACAAACCTATTAATATGATGGTGGCCTTGCTAACCTGTAACAACAACAAAACTCATGACGATAACGTTGATAAAGTTTGTGATTTGGCACTGACTACATACATTATTTCACAAAGTTATCTTTGAAGAAAGCCTACATTTTTCCCCAACCAAACGAAGTTTTTTAGGGTCAAAACTTATTAAAAATTGTAAGGCCCTCAAAATTATCCTTTTATCTTCTGTTTTCATTCTTATTCTCCTGTCAACAGTTAATCATTTTCTCACTGCATATACTCAATATCCTCTTTTTGTATTTACTATGTCTTAATGAAATTAGCTAATATAAGTTCTTCTTGCCGATTAATTAATCTACTAAACCTACTAAAAGTTTAACTATATTAATTCCATACTTTATATTTATTATATGAAATTATATATATAGCAGGGGATTCTCGGAAGATGGCAGAGTAGGAAACACCAAGAATCGGTCTCCCCACCTAGATGACAATTTGTAGAATGTCTCTGATGTAAATGTTTTGGAATTCTGGAATCTATTAAAGACTTGAAACTTCCAGGGAAAGGCCCAGAAGGTAAACTGTAGTTAATTTCAGACCATTTCAGCTGTTAGCACCATAACAGCTACACATCCTCCCTATCCCCCAGCCCCTATGTCAGGCAGCAGGACATGCATTCCAAGAAGAGCTGCACACAACTTGTACCAGCTAGTGTGGACAAAAAGGGCCCTGCCCTCCAACTACAGAAGACCTGTGTTCTGAGCTGATTGTTCCTCCTGAACACAAAGGTTCAGAGGAGGTCACACAAGGAGGCAAGTAGCCACCTCCTCTCATTACTGCAAGCTCCTCCTGATCTGGCTGAAGTAACTTCCAAGATGTTTAAAACTCCTCGTTTGGGAACCAGACATTAAAGACTAGGACATTCAAAAACAAACTTATATATGGGAAAAATTAGAAAGTGGCCATGCATGCCAAAGGAAAGGTACAAGCTCATAAAAGAACTAGAAGACCTTAAGTATGCACCTCAAGCTGATAATCAGCTCAGAGACAGCACACAACAATCAAAAAAACTAAACAAAAAACAAACAAAAGAAAATCCTAGGGAAGAGGGAGAATCTGATTTCTAGAGTTACCACATTATTAGATTCAAATGTCCAGTTTTCAACAAAATTCTCAAGGCATACAAAGAAACAGGAAAATATGGTCCATTCAAATGAAAAAAATAAACCAATAGAAAGTGTTTATGAAAAGACCCATAGGTGGATCTATTAGACAAAGGCTATAAAATAACTGTCTTAAAGATGCTTAAAAAACAAAGGAAGATATGAATGAAATCAAGAAAATGATGTATGAACAAAATGGAAGTATCAATAAATGAAAGAAAACCTAAAATAAAAACAAATTCTGAAGCTGAAAATATAACTGAAATGAAAACTTCACTAGATGGATTTAAAGGCAGATTTGAGCAGGCAGAAAAAATAATCAGTTAATTCGAAGATGGGGCAATGAAAATCATCAAGCCCATGGAACAGAAAGAAAAAAAATTGAAGAAAAGTTAATAGAACATAAGAAACTTGTGGGACACCATCAAGTAGACCACGTAAGTACTGCCGAAGTCCCAGAAGGAGAGAAGAGAGATGAAGGGCAGAGGCATTATCAGAAGAATTAATGGCCAAAATATTCCCAAATTTGATTAAAGACATATATATAAACTTCCAAGAAGCTGAACAAACTCCAAGTAGAATGAACTCAAAGAGACCCCATGTGAAACACATTTGAAAGACAAAGAGAATCTTGAAAGCAGCAAGAGAGAAGCACCTCATCACATACAAGGGATTCTCAAAAAGATTATAGAAGATGTCTTAGCCAAAAGGCAGTGGGTTGATACATTCAATGTACTAAAAGAAAAAAAAAACAAAACTATCAATCAAGAATCCAGTCCAGTAAAACTGTTCTTCAAAAATGAGGAAGAAATTAAAACATTCCTAGATAAACAGAAGCTGAGAGAATTTCTTATCACTACATCTGTCTTATAAGAAATACTAAAGATAGTCCCACAGGTTGAAATGAAAAGACACTATACAGTATGAGGAAATAAAGATCTCAGTAAAGGTAAACACATGGGCAATTTAAAAGGTTAGTATTATTGTAACAATGGTGTTTAACTCCACTTTTTGTTTTCCACATGATTTAAGAGACTAATATATCTTCAAAAATAATTATTAGTATGAAAGCAAATATTATTATAATTTTGTTTTCTATATAATTTAAGAGACAAACAACTTAAAATTCTATTAGTATGTTTTTGGACACACAAAGTATAAAGATGTAATTTGTGAGATCAGCAACTGAGAGAAGTGGGGACAGACCTATAAAGGAGGAGAGTTTTTGCATGTTATTAAAGTTAAACTGGGGACTTCCCTGGTGGCGCAGTGGTTAAGAGTCTGCCTGCCAATGCAGGGGATATGGGTTCGAGCCCTGGTCCCAGAAGATCCCACATGCTGCGGAGCAACTAATCCCATGTGCCACAGCTACGGAGCCTGTGCTCTAGAGCCCACAAGCCACAACTACTGGGCCCATGTGCCACAACTACTGAAGCCTGCACACCTAGAGCCCATGCTCCGCAACAAGAGAAGCCACCGCAATGAGAAGCCCGTGCACCGCAATGAAGAGTTGCCCTGCTCGCCGCCACTAGAGAAAAGCCCGTGCACAGCAACGAAGACCCATTGCAGCCAAAAATAAATAAATAAATAATTTTTTTTAAAAAAAGTTAAACTGGTATGAATTCAAATTACAGTGCTAAAACTTTATGATGTTAAATGTAATCCACATGGTAACCACAAAAAAATAACTAAAGTATACACATAAAAGGAAATGAAAAATCAATTCAAGTATTTCACTACAAAAGATCAACTAAGCAAAAAAGGAGACAGTAATGCAAGAAATGGAGACAAAAGAGGTGTAAGGTATATAGAAAACAAATAGAAAAATGACAGAAGCAAGTCTTCCTTATTAGTAATTACTTCAAGTATAAGCAGATTAAACTCTCCAATAAAAAGACAGAAATTGAAAGAATGGATTAAAAAAAATGATCCAGTTATATGTTACCTACAAGAGACTTACTTTAGATCAAAAGACAAAATAGCTTAAAAATTAAAGGATGGGAAAAGATATTCTATGCAAATGGTAACCAGAAGAGAGCAAGAGTGGCTGTGCTAACATCAAACAAAGTAGACTTTAATTCAAAAGAGATTTCAAAGGACAAAGAAGGATATTAAATATTAATAAAAGGTTAAATACAGCAAAAATAAATAACAATTATAAACATTAATATACCTAATAACATAACATCAAAATCTATGAAGGACAAACTGACAGAATTAAAGGGAGAAATAGACAGTTCTACAACAATAATTGGGTACTTAATACCTCACTCTCCATAATGGAAAGAAAAACCAGAAAGAAGGTAAGTAAGGAAGGAAATAGAGGACTTGAACAGCACAATAAGCCAACTAGATCTAAAAGGCATTTACAAAACATTCCATGCAACAACAGAATACACATTCTTCTCAAGAGCACATGGAAAATTTTCCAAGATAGATCATATGTTCGACCACAAACTAAATCTCACTAAATTTAAAAATAAGGGTATCATAAAATGGAACTTCTCTGATCACAACAGGACAACGTTAGAAATGCATAACAGAGGGAAAGCTGGATTGCAAAGCTACAGTAATCAAAACAACGTGGTATTGGTACAAAAACAGACCAATGGACCGATGGAACAGAAATGAGAGCCTAGAAATAAACCCACACACCTTTGGTCAATTAATCTTAATCTTCAACAAAGGAGGCAAGAATATACAATGGAGAAAAGACAGTCTCTTCAGCAAGTGGTCTTGGGAAAGTTGGACAGCCACATGTAAATCAATGAAATTAGAACACACTCTCTCACCATATACAAAAATAAACTCAAAATGGCTTAAAGACTTAACTGTAAGACAAGACACCATGAAACTCCTAGAAGAGAACATAGGCAAAACATTCTCTGACATAAATCATACCAATGTTTTCTTAGGTCAGTCTACCAAAGCAATAGAAATAAAAGCAAAAATAAACAAATGGGACCTAATCAAACTTATAAGCTTTTGCACAGCAAAGGAAACCATAAACAAATGAAAACACAACCTATGGTCTGAGAGATAATATTTGCAAATGATGCGACTGATGAGGGCTTAATTTCCTAAATATGCAAACAGTTCATATAACTCAATAACAAAAACCAGAAAACAACCCAATCAAAAACTTGGCAGAATACGTAAATAGACATTTCTCCAAAGAAGATGTACAGATGGCCAACAGGCATATGTAAAGATGTTCAATATCGCTAATTATTAGAGAAATGCAAATCAGAACTACAATGAGGTACCATCTCACACCAGTCAGAACGGCCATCATTAAAAGGTCTACCAATAACAAATGCTGGAGAAAAAGGAACCCTCCCACACTGTTGGTGGAAAAGTAAATTGGTACAGCCACTATGGAAAACAGTATGGAGGTTCCTCAAAAAACCAAAAATTGATCTGCAATCCCACTCCTGGGTATATATCTGGAGAAAACTACAATTTGAAAAGATACATGCACCCCAATGTTCATAGCAGCACTATTTACAATAGCCGAAACATGGAAATAACCTAAGTGTCCATGGACAGATGAATGAATAAAGAAAATGTGGTATATATACACAATGGAATACTGCTCAGCCATAAAAAAGAATTAAATAATGCCATCTTCAGCAACATGGATGGACACAGAGATTATCATACTAAGTGAAGTAAGTCAGAGAAAGACAAACACCACAGGATATCACTTATTGTGGAATCTAAAATATGACACAAATGAAGTTATCTATGAAAGGGAAACAGACTGACAGAGAACCGACTTGTGGTTGCCAACAGGGAGGAGGGGTGGGGGAGGAATGGATTGAGAGTTTGGGATTAGCAGATGCAAACTATTATATATATGTATAACTGAATTACTTTGTTATACAGCAGAAACAAACGCAATCTTGTAAATCAGCTATACTTCAATAAATATTTTTTTAAAAAGAAGAAAAAACTGGAAAATTCACAAATTTATGGAAATTAAACAACACATTCTTAAACAATCAATGGATCAAAAGATAAATGACAAGGAAAGTTAGAAAATATTTAAGATGAATGAAAATGAACACACAAAAGCAGTGCTAAGGGGAAATTTTATATCTATAAATACTTTCCTTAAAAAATTAAAAAGGTCTCAAATCAATAACCTAACTTTACAACGTAAGGAACTATAAAAAGAAGAACTAAACCCAAAGCTAGGAGAAAAAAGGAAATAATAAAAATTAGAGCAGAGACAAACAAAATGGAGAACAGAAAAAGACTTAAGTAAATCAATGAAACCAGAAGTTGGTTCTTTTGAAAAATTTCACAAAATAAACACGTAGCTAGATAGACTAAGAAAGAAAGAAGACTCAAATTACAAAAAGCAGAAATGAAAGTGGGGCTATTACCACCAATTAGACAGAATATTTTTTAAAAGATTATAAGAGAATATTGTTAGCAATTGTATGCCAACAAATTAATTAACACAGATTAAATGGACAGTTTCCTGGTAACACAAAACTTATGAAATCTAAACCATGAAAAAATAGAAAATGTAGTATTGTCATAAAGATAAACATATAGACGAATGAAAAAGAATAGAGAGCCCAGAAATAAACCCTCACAAATCTTGTCAAATTACAAGGGTGTCAAGACCATTCATTGGAGATAGGACAAAATTTTTAGCAAAACTTCAAAAATCAGAAAATAATGTGTTGGTTATTATGTGGAGAAATTGATGATGTGGAGAAATTTGAATCCTTGTGAACTGTTGGTGGGAATGTAAAATGGCACAATCTCTGTGGAAGACAGTATAGTGATCACTCGAAAAAATTAAAAATAGAATTACCATATGATCCAGCAATTCCACTCCTGGGTATATACCCTAAAGCATTTAAAGCTGGGTATCAAAAGAAATATTCATACATTGATGTTCATATCAGCTGTATTAACAAAAGCTAAAATATGGAAGCAACCCAAGTGTCATTGATGGATGAGTGGAAAAGCAAAATGTGTTATGTACATACAATGGGATATTCTTCAGCTTCAAAAAAGAAGGAAACTCTGACATATACTACAATATGGATGAACCTTGAAAAAATTATGTTAAGTCAGTCGCAAAAAGATAAACACAGTATGATTCCACTTATATGACATACTTACATGAGTAGTCAAAATCATATAGACAGAAAGTACTGATAGAATGGTAGTTGTCTTGGGGTGGGCAATGGGGGAACGGGGAGTTATTGTTTAATGGATACAGAGTTTCAGTTTCGTGAGAGAAAATCGTTCTGGAAATAGATGAAGGTGATAGTTGCAAAGCAAAATGAATGTACTTCACACCACTGAACTATAAACAAAAATAGTTAATATCACAAATTTAATGTTATATGTATTTTATCACAATAAAATAATCGAAAAATTATATATTGATTTATATATAAATATGGAAACCAATATCTAATTTCAAAAAAATATTTATTGACAGGAAATGAGATTTGGGTACAAAGTTGTCAGTGATGGTTCTAAAATGAGCATTATTACGAGCAATTATTTAAATTCTACTTATTGATGGAATAGAAAAAATATTTTAATATAATGATAATTCTATGCATGACTTTATCCATGACTTCCACATCAAGTTAATTAAACTAAAGAACTATGTAACTAACTACATGCTAATAAATCACTACAAAAATTTTTAAAATAAGAACTGTTGATAGTTTTGCATCAATTATTTTCATGCCTAATTGTTTTTTGTTATTAGTGACTCAGATTAGAGCATATTTATTTAATGTTCAGAGTAAGAAATAAAAACTGAAATGGTATTAACTGGAATTATGGAATAGGTAAACACAAGTTATTAGTTGGTAATGCCAGAAAATACATTTTATATTCTGTAATACTTCCTGAGAACTTCAAGTATCTTAGTACAAAAATGAGTTAGAATAGACTGCCTGATACAGTCAAAGCTAATACTCAAGTGATACCCATGTCCAGTTCTTTTATGTCATTCTTAAGAATTGTGGCATTTAATTTTACTCTTATTTTGTAGATTTCCCTCGTATTTGGCACCAGAGGTAATTTTCTATCTCTGTAGTTAGATTATAAACTTCTCTTCCCACTTCTTCCAAATTGCACTATTCTGTCTGTCAAAAACAGCTGGGCTGCGTAAGAAAATAATACTGGTCGATTAAAAAAATGCAATCTAGAAATGTGAACTATTTGATTACACTAAAATAGAAAGTTTAAACTAATCATTTGCTAATCTTCTCACATCTTTGAAACAGCTTTTGATGAAAAGGTTAGCAGAAACATCAAATTTGTAGGTTCTGAATGGTTTGTCTGCTGGGAAAACATACACAATATTTTCTAAATGTGTTGTTAAGTAAACTATGGTTGATTTCAATAAAATTATTTTGGTTTCAAGAGGATTTCTGTATAAATACTCACAAACTGAGCTAAATTCCTTTCAACATCAAACTACATTTGAGTTAGTTTACTGTTAGTCATTTTAAAAATGTAAACAAAAAATTCTAAAATTACTAAATTTGGATCCAAAAATGTAAAATGTTCTTGTGTATCTAAATTGCTCATTGCCTTATGTTACTAAGGAAAAACTGTTGAAAAACTCATTTCCTATAATGAGTTTCTTAGGATCAAGTGTAAATTAAAATGCATCAGAGATACAGTGCTTATGCTTTTTTGGTAATGAAGTTATTTTCTCCACAATCTGTCTGCCAGGCTTTGAAAAGCTGAGGTGCCTACTTAAAACTTTATGTTAACTGCTGCCAAATATAAGTGGCATGTGCCTCTCAAATCACTGGAGAATATGAAGAAGAAGAACCCTATAAACCACATAGCTAGAGACAGAAGAAAAACGAATAAATGAAAGAATGAAAAGGAATGAGTAAGAGAAACAATTATACATTCAATAATGCCAAGTATATCAATTACAGCAATAAACAAAGGACTTCAGCTCTCCTATTAAAGGGCGCAATTAAATTGGCTTTTCAGAAGGTCAAAATATACTCTGCTTACAAAACATACACCTAAAAGAATGGAGATATACATTTTTTTAAAGAAAGTGATAAACAGGCAAAACAAAAATAAAGCAGAGATACCAAAATTAATCTCAAGCAGAGTACAATTTAAGATAACACTGCCACAGACAATAAAGACGGTTATTTAATAATAATACAATTTAGATACCCAATCAATACATGCTATTCATAAAATTGTACAGGTCTGTTTTGTGCTGGTCTCAGCCTATGGAGAATAAGGCCATAGGCTAGAAATGCCTGGGGGCCCTCTTACTGGGGTCAAGGATGGGGTCTAGAGTTTCACAGACTTACTCTTTACCGGTGACTTTAAAACATAAGAGCTGGAATTTGAAGTGCAGGAAGAAAAAAAAACAAAGTGGCCCAAATGGTCAGTTATGGAAATCAACCAAGATCTCTAAAATAAAAGAACCTCAGTGGGGAAGGGGAGCCTGGCTCTTTACCTAGTCCTGTGGCTGGCAAAGTGTTTGTTTGAGACAGCCTTCCTTGAAGCAGATGCCTCTTTGAAATGGATGCCTTTTTGTAGCAGATTCCTTGGCAATCAAAGCTTAAGTCAGGCACTTGCATTACAAAAAGAAAAGCCAGTGCTTGCATTACAAAAAGTCAGGGCCTACACTACAAGGTCAAATATGTAACCTCAAAATACATAAAGCAAAAGTGTGTGGGTCAAGTAACAGAATTTGTTGGAGGTTTTGTTAAATGGGAAGCAGATTGTGAAAGAATTTAATGTTCAGGATATTTATTAAGGAAGGCCCTTAGAAGAAGGATTGGGTAAAGAAGTCAAGTTAGATTCAGGCCTGACAATTTCAGCTAATGCCACATGAGTCTGTGGAGCTGAAATGTCCTCTGAGAGCTGTTCATGTTGAGCTAGACTTTACACTCGAGCTTAACCATCCACTGGACGTGGGCTACTACCTCAGATCATGACTGGGCAAAGTGGCTCTTTACAACTGAGGCAATTCCTGAAGGGGCTAGCTGAAGGCTTTCTACTGCCAGCACTCCCTATGGAGGCAACAATCCCTACCTTGAAGGGGGATCGTACTTAGGCAGCGCTTCTGTGTGTCCTCCATGGTCCACCCCAATCAGATCCAATTTTACACATACAATCGGGGAGCAGTTCTCTAAGATTCTGTTGAGCATCTCTTCTTGAAGGAAACTTAGACAAGGAAAGTTAGTGGGATGAACTACAATCCACATGATAACAGCTCATTCCAGGGCCATAATGATACTCATTTTCTTCCTACTCTACCATCCCCTCAGCTTCTGCTAGTATCTCTGCTGGCCTAGCTAATGGTGTGACCCAGATCCTCATGCCTGAGGAGTCTAGGACTCTGGCCACCATGCCAATCTCAGGCCACTTGTAAATTTACTATCAAAATTAAAGAAAGAATATTAAACAGTACTCAAGTGGATTGTCTGGGTACAAACCTACTCCTCCATTATTCTTCAGCAACTCTTCCTCTCCTGATTCCTATAACCAATTACACCTTTGAAAATGGTTATTCCTCTTCTTGCCTGCTGGATCTTGGACAAACCTGAGCCAAAGTGTCCAGGCGGTAGCCATAGCTCTACAGCTCAATGACACCCTTGCTGTGTCCCAGGCAGGAATGTTTCTCCTTTGGAAACCAAGGCTTCTAATGTTGTGAAGATAGGAAGACAAGTTCCTCATGGGAGTTATTGGGATTGATTATAATTAGGTCTACTACTGTTTTCATTACTGCATATGTAGACCTATGTAATCTTCCTATTCAGGCTAAGCGCTACATAAAGGTCTTTTATGAGAAGATATACTATATTCTGGAGAATGACTCTCTCCTCTTAAAGTATCATTTCAGAGGTGGCACTTCACCTGTGACTTCAGCATGTTATTCCAATGCTCTATCCAAGTTGCAGCTTTTGGCTGATGTGGTATATGTTAAGGCCAGTGAATCCCATTGTAATGGTCTTATTCACCACATTCTTCACTATAAAGGAGCTCCTCTGGACAGACCCTATGGTACGAGGGATCCTGTGTCAATGGATCAAACATTCCATTAGCTTTCACATACTGGTGCTGGCTGAGGAACCGCATACAGAAAAGGCAACCTTTTACCTGGAATTTGTATCTCTTCCAATCAGAATAAATGTCTGGTCCCAGGTTAGAAGGAACTCCAAATGTCAACTTGTCACCAAGTGGCATCTCGGTGTCCTCAAAGAATGATGCCATTTTAGGATCTTAGTATTGTTCTCTGTTGCCAGCAGATTGAACATTTGAGATGGCAGTAGCTAGAACAGCCTTGGTAAGTGAGGGCCCATGCTGTTGGGTCTGAGAATCAACCCCATATCTGCCACCCCATGACCATTTTTTAAAATGAGTTTATTGTGCCAGCCCTGGGATTACTGATGACAGAAGCTGACTGGTTCCGATTTGCTGAGTCATTTTGCTTGTTTGCTTTTTTAGTGACTCTTCCATGGTAGTGATCTCTGATGAGGATTAACATAATATACAAGCATCTTCACACTTCTTACCCACCCCATCATTTCCAACTACATGCCTCTACCTTAGACACCTTGTCCCTGATCTTCCAATCATTCTCTTTCCTGGATTCGGCAAGGCTATTTGTCACCAAGAATGAGTCAGTATATATTCTAACCTTGGAGCACTTCTTTTATTACACTAAGTGAATGACCTGGTATACAACCTGAAGCTCTATCTTTTGGGAGATAGTTCCCTTGCCCTCTGTCTTTCGAGTCCAGCCCTGAATGAAGCTATATGCAGCTACTGCTGTTTTTAGCTTGCTCCCACATTTGAGCTGACCTATATATAAAACAAAATGGGTCATCTTCTTCCTCAGTCAGTTGGTCATGGCATATTCCCTGTTTGGCCATAGGTAGGTGTAAACTGAGGCAATACTGATGGATGCCATGTGAGGTCTGGGTTTCCTGCACATGCAGTTTTCCCGTGCCTTCTGGTCTTGCTCATACTGAGTCTTGGATGTATGACTCCCATTTTACGATGAATTATTCTTGGGCCTACCAAACTTTGGTTAGGCTGACAGAACCCATCTCATGATGGGTAATCTCAGAATTAGAGTAAATTTCCATCCCATAATCATGTAGAAAAACAGGAGCTGTCTTCAAAAAGGGTTCAGTTTTCTACCTCATATTGCATCCCGTTGCTTCAAAAACAAGAGGCCTGTATTGTGATTCTCACGCTGGAGTCTGTCACAGATTCCATATGGCAGCTTGGTTCAGCACTGATCTCTTTAAAACTAGAGGATCTGCCAGGTTGTATGGACCCAGTTGAAGGGCTATTCACATTTCAATCTGGACCTGATGCAGAAACTTTTCCTACCCTGGATGTCACTGAAAGCTTGCAGCCTTTCACTCACCTGGTTTATGGGACAGAGCAGTATTCTCAAGTACAGAGCATACTGTCTCTAAAAACCAAAACAGCTTAATAAGAGTCATGCTTCCTTACTTGCTGGAATTTTTTTCTTTTTCCTTGGATAGGAAGTTCCAGCATGCTCCTAATGACTAGGCCTCTACAAAGTTATTGATGTGGCAGCTCCTAAGTCTTTGTAGGGTCTCCATCTGACCAAAACTTGTGTGTCTTACCAAGGCCCCCAGATTACTAGCTAATTCCTGCTCATCCAGCCTGATTAAATGAGGTAATCAATATAGTGGACAAATGTGATAATGTACAGAATGTCCAGAGATTCCAGACCTCTTTGAACCATGTTATGGCAGAGGATAGGAGAGTTAATGCAGCCCTGGGGTAAAACCATCAACGTACACTATCATCCATTTCATATTAAAGCAAATTGTTTCAGATTCTCTTTTCTGAAAGAAAAATTTTAAAAGGCATTTGCCACTTCAATAGCTGCATATAATGTATCTGTGGTTATATTTATCTTCTCTAGCAAAGGTCCACCATGGTAACTGCAATGGAGCCTACCGCACAGTAGAGTCTGCAGTAGTCTGTAATCTTCCAAGATCTCTTTAGTTTGGGGGGTCACACTACTAAATTAAAGGGAGACATGATAGGAGTTTATCACCCCTGCAATCTTCATGTCTTTAAAAGTGGTCTTAATTTCTACAATACACCCTACAATGACATATGATGTTGCTTATGAATTACTCTCTTAGCTGGAGGTAGAGAAGTTGATTTCCCTAAGCTACTATTGGCCTAGCAGACTACAATAGTTCCTTCCCCACAGGCCAAAGAAAGAATGTGAGAGTTGCACCAAGATCAAAGTATGTCTACCCCAGCTGTTCATTCAGGGATCAGGGAAATGCATTTGTGGACCCAGTGATGCTGCTGTGAGTCACCTGGGCAGGATTCCACTTATTCCCTACCTTCCATACACTCTCGCTCTAACCAATATGTCATGATGATTCTCTGAGTAGCTGAGTATCAATGTCAACCTCAACCTAATAATCCACAGTCCTCAAAATATCTGGATAGCTCCTTTTATCCAGTGAGCATTTATTCAAGTAAATGACCATAGGTACCTTTGGGGGAACAATTGAGGGGATACTTATTGTGTACATATGTTACAGTGTTGTATGTTCTTTCTCCTGGGAACACATTCTTTCCTTTAATTAGTGGATTCTAGGGTCAAAAACTTCTTCACGTCTGGAAACTAAACAAGAGACCATAACTTTCTATTTTTATGATAGCCTTCAATCTCCTGATTATGCCCTTTTGATTTCTTCTGATGGTATAAGTTGAGAATGACCCTTCTTGCTATGTCTAGTTTTGGGGTTTTTTTTTGTTTTGGTTAATTAGTTGTTGTATGTCAGAGTTGTTGAATATCTCTGAAGCTGATAAATGAATAAACTTTGGAACAACACCGCATCTTTAATTGGTAACTATAAGCAATTAATTGGTAAATTTAAGCAATTTAACATAAGCAGTTAAGAATCAAACAGCAGGACCTAAATACTTTAACCTATTGCCTTACAAAACAAAATAACAGAGTTTCTTTTCATGGACTCCAAACATCTTTGAAGCAGCAACCATTCTATGTTTCACAGATTCAAAGAATCCTTGAATTGATGAGCAATTAATGATCCTTATTTACAGAAACTTAGACTCACAGAGGTTTAAATGATTTACCTAAGGCCACACTTGGTTGACACTCAGACCACGGTGCATTCAGTAAGCCATTTTGTTTTTCATTGTATTTTATCAACATACTTTCACGTCCTACCTATTTTCCTGTAATTAGATAATGCTCGTAATAGCTTCAGATGTGATATGTATAAAATTTATTTCTTTAAGTAAGTTAATTTTGCATACAGTTGAAAGAATTTTGAACTTTAGATTCTCTAAATGTCCACTTCAAAGGTTTCTAGATACAGTGAAGCAAATTGATGTGCATTTGCATAGTGTATAGAGAGATGATTCCTCAAATTACTCCACACAAAGTATGTGTTTATTAACGTGTTCACTCAATTTATTGCTTGGTTAACATTCCCTGAGGGAAAGAAAGCAAAGTAAAAAAAAAAAAAAAAGGTTAATTTGAATATCTCAAGATTAAAGTAGTCTTTTGAGCTATGGGAAAGATATTCTGAAGCTTAGAGTCATACTTTTTTTTTCCAAAGAGAAATATTTTTGGGGAGAGAGAAAATAAATAAGAACACTGAACATCTTTGTTAACTGTCTCAAAGGAGAAAAGCACTGGAAAGTTTACACTTTATATTAGGTAATGTGAAGACCTATTATTTTGGAAACATACACTTGACTTCCATCACCTGGAGTTTATGTGACCCCAGACTGCTGGTTACCTTGCCTGGCACGCAAGGCATACAGGCAGCAAAAATTAGACTGCTGATCCATCTCTGTCAGCCTTAGTAATGATCTGCCTTCTGAAACAACTGAGTATTATGCTTCTGGAGCTCTGAAAACCAGGGAAGGGAAACCAATGACTTTTAAGTTTGTGGCAGCAGACACAACCCAGAAAGACTGGGTCTTGCTGGAAATCCAAAAAGACCAAGCTTCAGTGGATAAAGTCACAATTGTCTATATCCTGGAGTCCTGAAGACTATAGTCTGGCATATGTTTTATGGCAGGATTGTTACTCTTTAACCAGTATTTCAATAATTTATCTCCCTCCATATAAAGATTTTCACTTCCAGCTGGGGTGACAAGAAGAGCAACTGGCAAGAAGAAGGTGAATTCTTCAGGTCACCCATTGAAAGACTGAAGAACCAGGAAGATAGGCAACTCAACAATGAAGAAATTAAATGGGAAGGGAGGAAAGAAGCCAAGACACAATAAGAATACAGTAAGTCCCCTACATACGAACCTTCAAGTTGCGAACTTTCAAAGATGCGAACGTGCCCCTGCATGCCAGCTATTGTACTCTACCACTGTACTTTTCAAGGGACTGTACTGTAAGATTAAAAATGTTTTCTTTATTTTTTGTGTCTGTTTTTTATTTATTATCTGTGTGAAAAGTATTATAAACCTATTACAGTACAGTACTATATAGCCAATTGTGTTAGTTGGGTACCTAGGCTAACTCTGTTGCCCTTAAAAACAAATTGGACTTACGAACGTGCTCTCACAACACAACCTGTTCGTATGTAGAGGACTTACTGTAATAATTTCTCGGTTAATTAAAATTACCATGGATTGTAATTATCATTATAAGTAACACATTAATTCTTTAAAATGTGCTGGAGTTCCACTACAATGAAAACTATAAAATGTCTCCAAGAGAAATTAAATGAAACCTAATACGTGGAGAAAAAGCACTATGTTTAGGGATTCTGCGAGACAATATTTTAAAATATCAATTACTCTAATTGATCTACACACTTAATCCCAAAGTCCCAACTTTGGGACTTTGGTTTTTTTGTGAAAAGTAACAAGGTTTATACAGAAATGCAAAGACACATATAAAATAGAAGAGAATAGCAGAAATCCAGAAAAAGATTTTCACCTATAGAGTCACTAATTTATACAAAAACACCCACACAATTAAATGTGGAAGGAAATAATGGAGAAACTGGATATGCATTTAGAAAAAGTAGACTCTTACCCCTCCCAAATATCTTAAGCAGAAATTAATTCAAGATAGATCTCAAACTTACATGTAATGTGGAAGCTAAAACAACTCAGTCTCTAGAAGAAAATACTGGAGAATATCAGTTATTTTTAAACAAGATTCAAAAAACACTAAACATATTTGAAAGAAAATTGACCGATTAGATTTCATCAGTATTCAAATTTTTAGTTTAGCAAAAGACACTGTTAATTAAATGAAAAGGCAAGGAAGGCCTTTTCCTAAGAATTCAGGTCCAGAATATATAAAGTACTCCAATAAATTAACCAACAAGTAAACAAACAAACAAAATGGTCAAACATTTGAACAGCCACCTCACTCAAATGGTCAATAAGCATATGAAAAGATGCTCAGCACCATCAGTCACCAGTGCAATGGAAATTAAAACCACAGTGAGATACCACCACACACCATGAATAACTGACTTTTCAAAAGACTGACAATTCCAAGTGTTAGAGAAGTTGTGGAGCAAATAGAACTCCCATTTATACTCATGAGAGGATAAATTTTTTCAACCCCTTGGAAATACTCCTGCAGTTTTTGACAAAGTTGGGTACATGCCTACACTATCATCAAGAATTTCCACTCTTTGGTGTATACCCAAAAGAATTAAGTGTAATGACACATACAAGAATGTTCATAACAGCTTTCTCTCCAAACTGGAGACAACCCAAATTTCCATCCTCAGGAGAATGGAGAAAAATATTATGTTTTTTTGTTTTTGTTTTTTTACAAATAATGGAATTTTGTATAGCAATAAAAAGAACACACTTCTGATAAACAAAAACATTATAGAATCTCAAAAGCAGGTTGAGTGAAAGACCAGACACAAAGGTGTACATATTACCTGATCCCATTTACATGAAGTTCAAGAACAGTCAAAGCTGCTCTATGGTGACATGTAAAAATAATGTTAACTTGGAGTGGGAGAATTATTCTGTATATCTCAAGCAGCATTATGATTTCTCAGAGATGCAAGCATATGAAAACATAGTTATATATTTCTTTAATGCATGTATATGTGTGTACTCAGAATTTGGCTAATGTCTCTCAAAATAAATTTCTTCCTGCTGCTTTTTTTTTTGTCTCAGTCAGACACAAAAATCAAATAAATGTTATTAATGCAAATAAGATATGAGAAGATCTTCCCTGAAAGGTGACAGCATGTCACTCTGAGTAAAAGAAAGCTTAAGCAACATGGTAAAGTAAGAAAAGTTTGTCTTATTTCCACTAGCTTCAAACTCAGCAATCACCTGTTCCTTCCCTCATTCCTCCAAAAGCTGTTTCCATGGGTCTCTTTATATTCTCATATAACTGATTTCAGAAATGAATCTCTTTATCAGTTATATCTTAGCCTAAAATTTTATCAAGATGAACTTTCTCAAATTTAGTATCCTTGCGTGGGCGATACCAAAACGATTTCAGTTAGCATTAAGCACGTGATTGTTGCAAACTATTTCTCCTGATGATTCCTTATTCCAATTATCAGTTACTCTGGACATATACTGCATAGGCTAATTTAATACAGTCTACCTTCCTATGAAAGAGAAGGCTACCTTTGTAATTACAACTCACCTATTTCCTGACTGGTTCTTTCCACTCTGACAAATTGCTGTGCCCCAATACTTTTTATCATTACTTTTATCACAACTGTGCTCACTTCTATGTATCCTTTTTGTTCTGGTTTCTAATCCAGTATTTTTGTGTATTCAGATTCATCTAGCCATCTAATGCTGAGATTTTGCTTGTTTTACATTTAAATACTTATCATTTATTTATTACTATATCTAGATTCAGAAAGAAAAGAAACTCAGTCTATTAACCATATATCATGAATATAGTTCATGATATAAACTAAATTATTAATCTTAAACTAAATTATTAAACTTAATTACTAACCTACATAGCTTTAAAACAAAATAAAACTTACAATTGTTGTTCAGAGATTTATATTATTATGGGTTTTACTAGATATATTAAATTAGCTATATCAGATCACTGTACATATTCTAATACATTACTATTAATAATATATAGATAATATATTACCATTTCCTTAGGTCTGTGAGGAATTAAAGTTAGTAGACTTTTTTCCCAGTTGCTTGTTCCCTATTTCATAAATCTCAAGTGATTATATAACATTGTACTGGAAACTAATAAAAGTAGATTTTACCTCTGGCTGTGTTGCTAAATTGCCATATGACCTTGTACAAACTACTTCGTGTGTAATCAATTTTTAAAAAATTAGCCGAATGAATCCACAGTCATATTCTATTCACTTCATGTTAAAAGAATTCAAATGCCCCTCCAAAAGAGAATACTAGTGAAAGTACTCTAAAAATATGCCATATTTTTATTTACAAATAGTATTACATTGTAAAAGCCAGAGTCAGTGAGTATTCTATACTAAACTCCTATTTAAATATATATTGGTGGCTGGAGACAGCTCAGTTTATCTAGTTTTTACATATGTGATATCAATTAAAACCTAACTTCTAACTAAGAGGATTTCATCTTTAGTATCAATATAGGACAAAATACTAGTTGTACTTAAGGGAAAAACAAGAGTATTAGCAAATTTACTGTCCTCATTTTACCAGCTCAACAATAAATATTTGGCATTCAGTATCTTTCCATTTTTATTTGAAATATAAAGGAAATACATCTCAACCAACATTTCCATGAGAAAAAATATTGATTAATAAAAATTATGTTTTTATTCAAAAACTACTACTTGGGTGTGAGTTATAAAAATAATGGGATTTTAAAGTTTGATTTATCTTTTTAAATGAAATCAGTGATAAGGGAATATCTTCATTCCAGTAGCCGGAGCATCAGGGAGCAGCAAACTTTAACTGTAAGATATTTACTTAATTTCTCACTTCTTTGTGAGAAATATTTTACTGTGATTAGACAGAATTTATACTACTAATAAACTAAACATACCACTAATCATCATATAATTGTGTGTCCATGTGTATGTTTGTGTTCATGTTTTGATTGCTTTGGTTTGTTTTGATTTATTTAGAGGAGTCTAACTATATAAAATTATTACAGAAATTAGTATGATGGTAAATTTTATGTGGCAACCTGGCTAGGTCATACTACTTAGTTTCTGATCAAATACCAGTTTAGATGTTGCTGTACAGGAATTTTTTAGATGTGATTAATCAGTAGATTACCTTCCATAATGTGGACAGGCCTCATTAAATCAGCTGAAGGCCTTAAGAGAAAAGACTTAAATACTTAACAGAAAAAGGCATTGTCTCCAGACTGCTTTTGGACTAGAGATTACAATATCAACATTTTCCTGGATCTTCAGTCTGTTGGCCTGCCCTGCAGATTTTGGACGTACCAACCCCCCAAATCTTTCCTCTCTCTCTTTCTCTGTCTCTCCCCATCTCTCTGTCTCTGTCTCTCTCTCTCACACACACACACGTACATGCATACAACACACACACGTATATTCATACACACATTTCCTATTTGTTTTGTTTTGTTTTTAATAGAACCCTAATACACTAATGACTAATACACAGAAGTCTGCTGGAGAAAAAGAGAGATAGAGAGAAAGAGGGAGATGGTAATATGTTTAATTGATCTGTTTCTTTGTTGCAGGAAGTATTCAACATTCACAATTCAGTGTGCAGAGGAAAGACAGTTAATATGAGGACACGATTGTAAAATGTGTTTACAACACTGTAAACATTGTAAAGCATTTTCATTCCAATAAATTCTTATGGGACTAGTATAACAGACATTTAAATAAGTTTTCCAGCCAAAGTCAAAGATATCAAAAGGCAAAGTCCAATACTTCAAAAAAAGGAAAATAAATGTAACACCAGCTTTGTTTTTTCCAATACAAATAAAAAGTAAATAGAATATCCTTATGTCATAGCAGCAGGTAACTGCTTACTATGTTTTTTCTAAAAATAAATATTCTGCCCTCATTGATAATTAATATTTTTGGGGTATGAACATCTGTTGTTTAATCATTGTTTTTGCAGTAAAGCAAATATAAAGCATATTTTACCTTAATTAACTCATTAAGGGGAAAGTAGCCAAAAGCATAAGGCTTCTGAGAACACTGATTTTAAACCCCATTACTAGGAACAGAATAATATCTTGTGCTCTTTATAGCTGTGTTATAGGTCCCTGAGTAATTCAATTACAGTACAGCACTGAACCATATATGCAGAGCATTAAGTGTAGTTAAGCTTTCCAGTCTCTAGAGGTCTCTGCACATCACTTTTTCACTCACTGCCATCCTTGCATCCTGCCAACCATTCTAAAGCAAGCACTTCAACAATGTGTAGGCAGAACTGCTGCTCCCCAATAAACACAGACAAATTCTTCACTTATGTGTCTTGTCTCATGCTTGTATCTTATATTACAAAAAGATTATGAGAATGTAAGAAGAGCCAAAAAGATTCGAGAAGAAAAAATTGTTTTCTGCCTAATTTTTTTCTAATCATGCAAGGAAGATCTTTCCTTCCTGTAATTCTCTCATGTGTTCCCAGTCTGAAATTGTTTCACCTACACCAGGTGTTTCTAAAAGTGCACATAGCATTTTAATTCTTTTAAAAATTATATACAGTATACAAGGGTCAATTCAAGTCAACAAATGTTAATTTTGATTCTATTAAGTGCTTTGGGATGGGAAAGCCAAATAAATGCCACCTTTTTCTGCAGAAAGCATCCAGAATGCAACATGGATGCTGATTCTCACACTTGAAGATGATCAACTCTTTCATCAATATTCCCTTATCTTACTAAACTAAAACTGTACGGCATCAAAGAATAAGACTTGTGTATAAATTAGCATTTGCCACTGAGGCTCAAATCCTGAGGACAGGAAATAGAGACCCACCTTCAAGGCCTAAGTTTCATTTTGTTTAGTTTCTTTAAAATATATCAAGATGGATCACACTTCCTCCTTGGGAATCTGGTTTATGAGGAAGGTTACACCACTTTGTGTGACTTGAAGGGCAGAGCATATCTATCACTTGGGCACATGGGCCAGTAGCAAGCAAGTAGAACATTTTGAAGTAGTGGTAAAAAGAATCTCAGTCCACATATCACTTGTCAAGCAGGACAAGTGATATGACTAATAACAGATTAATATCCAAAATATATATACAGCTCATACAACTCAATATCAAAAAACAAATAATCCAATTTTAAAATGAGCAGAAGACCTGAATAGACTTTTTTTCCAAAGAAAACATACAAATGGCCAACAGGTACCTAAAAAGATGCTCAACATCGCTAATTATCAGAGAAATGCAAATCAAAACCACAATGAGATAGCACCTCACACCTGTCTGAATGGCTATCATCAAAAAGACTACAAACAAATGTTGGTAAGGATGTGCAGGAAAGAGAACCCTTGTAAAATGGTGGTGGGAATGTAAATTGGTGAAGCCACTGTGGAAAATAGTATGAAGGTTCCTCACAAAACTAAAAATAGAACTATCATATGATCCAGCAATTCCACTCCTGAGTACAGATCCAAAAGAAAAGAAAACACTAATTTGAAAAGATACATGCACTTCAATGTCCATAGCAGCATTATTTACAATACTCAAGAAATAGAAGCAACCTAAGGGTCTTTGATCAGACGAATGAATAAAAAAGATG
>NW_020173215.1:13667599-13724030 GCF_003031525.2 Neophocaena asiaeorientalis asiaeorientalis
TATATATATATATATATATATATATATATATATATACACACACACACATATGGTATATATACATGTCTCTCTCTATATATATATATACTATGTATATATGTATATGTATTATATATATACACACACAATGGAATACAACTCAGCCATAAAAAAAGAATAAAATTTTGCCATTTGCAACAACATCAATGGGCCTGGAGGGTATTAGCTAAGCGAAATAAGTCAGACAGAGAAAGACAAATACTGTATGTCATCACTTATATGTGGAACCTAAATAATAAAAGCAATGAATATAACAAAATAGAAACAGACTCACAGATACAGAGAACAAACTAGTGGCTACCAGTGGGGAGAGGGAAGGGGGAAGGTGGAAAGATAGGGGTAGGGGAGTAAGAGGTACAAACCACTATGTATAAAATAAATAAGCTACAAGGATATATTGTACAGCACAGGTAATGTAATCAATATTTTATAATAAATGGAGTATAACCTATAAAAACTTTGAATCACTGTTGTACACTTGAAGCTAATATAATATTGTAAATCAACTATATCTCAATAAAAATAATAAATAAAATAAAAGAAAGAAGTTTTCTTAGGGCTGTTCAAGTAAATGGTATAGTTGGAATTCCAACCTATTCAGTCTGTCCTCAGAACTTGTACTCTTATCCCTTATAAACTACAATCTCTCAAGAAGATATACACTACCACTGATTACAAGAGGGGAGAAATGGGATCAACCAGTTGTATCATCTAAAGCAAGCATCTTTCCAAGTTCATGTATTACGACCAGGACAAAAAAACAGTGAAAAAACTTCAGAAGCTTTCTACATTACTACTATCTCTAATAGAATGCCTAAATACACTGAACTGTTACATACAGACTTTTCTCTATACTTACCTCTATTATTTGGGGAAAAATATTGAAGTAGTCTTCCTTTACTTCTTACATTTTTATTTTTTAATCCAGAAGACATGTCATGGAAATACATAAAATATACATACATGTATTTCATTGAATGGAAAGGCTAAGGTCAATAATCAAATTACACCTTTATCTAGTTTAGGTGTTCCCAAAGAGACATTTGCACTGAGCTTTTAAAGTTATAACACTCTTATCAAATTATTTTTTTTTTTTGTATAGAAGAGAAGAGAGAGAGAGAAAAAGAGAGAGAGAGAGAGAGAGAGAGAGAGAGTTGGAGCATCCATACCTATTTAATCGATTTTGGTTGCAGGAAATACTCGACATTCACAATTTAGGGTACAGAGCAAAAAAATAAAAAACGTTAAAATGAGGACAAAACTGATAATATTTGTAAACTGTGGTATATCAATATTTTATGGACATTAAAAGTAAAATCATGGGTTTAGCCAAAGTTCAAATAAAAATTGCATCCCCTGCATTTTGTGAGACCTTTGACAACTCCCCTAAGTAGTCCCTTAGTCCTCTCACCTATAAAATGGGGGAAATAACAATACCTACTTGATTACATTAAGAGGATGAAATAAAATACAATCTTAGCAGAACGTTGGGCAATAAATGTTAATTTTCATAATGCTAACTGTGCTGATGAGGGTGGTGTCTTACACCTAATATTAATAATTAAGCTTGGTATTTGTAATGTGACGATTACCAAAATCTCTTATTCCATCCTATTCCCAAGATGTTATTGTTGATGTAAAGTCATCTTTTACATCTTATTTTACAATAAGTAAAATGTTTACTTACATCCTATTTCAAAAAAAAGATTGAGATCTCAAACATGGAGTTTGGAACAGGGCCTAGGCAAGGTCCACAACGCTCTTCCATAGCTTTTGTTCCTCATTTCTCTTCACATTCTGCTCTAAGTTAATGAGAACTTTAACATATCTTTTTTGCTGATGATCACTAAACTTAAAATTAATTTTGATCCCTCTAATGCACCAAATACTCAAAATAAAGAAATAAAGAAAATAATTTTCATCCACAAATCATTTAAATTAGGATTATCACTATTTCTTCAGGCTCCAAACCTCGAAACACTCTCAAAACTCATTTAACTGGTAACACTCCTTAATTACTATATCCAAGTCGTCATAAAACTGTATTTTTTAATTAAGATATCCTATTTTATTTCATTTTCTCCAAACTAGTGAAACTATTCATATGCAGTGCATTACTCTCTCACACATACAAGTTGAAACAATGCCTTAATTGGTTAACAACTATTAAAGACCTGATACCTTGTCAATTTTTCTTTCTAAGTATAAAGAAAAAGTACAATGTAAAAATTTAGTTCTTGGCTTCAAGGAGTTTAAAATCAAGGTACAGAGACAAAAAAATATCAATATTACAAACTATAAATGGAAGAGAATTTCTCAAAAACAAAAGTGAACTAAGGTAGAAAAATCTTCACCATAACCACTGAGTGGAAGCTCTTTTCTAAATCTCAAGGGATTAGCAAAAGTTTTGATTTTGGCCTTAAAATACAGGTAGAAGATGGATAGGTATAATTACAGATCAAAAATCTTCCTGGAAAAGAATGCCATATAAACTGAAACAGGGTAGAAAGAGCAGATCTGTATGCTATTTAATTTTATAATTCTATTTTTAAGCAGATTTTAAAGCCGATGACCTCCTAGATAATTTTTAAACAAGATCTCATAAATTTATTTTGGTATTCTCAGATTAAACTGATTAGAAAAATTAGAGCTAACACTGATACTTATAAAATAAAATTCCACTATGAATTTAAAAATATGCCTATGATGAATATAGTCCCTAAAATTATATTTGGAGAGAGATTTCTAAATTTTGTAATTTAGAAATTACAAAAAGAAAAACATAATCTGTCCAGTGCCTAAAAATTGCTTCAGATTTGTCATAACATGAATGTGGATACCATATTTATGTATTTACAATATATGGAAACACTGAGACAGATTTCATCCAGTATCTGCATAAATTTTCCTGAAAATATGCTAACATTTTAAAAGGAATAAAATCACATGAAAAGGTAGATGGCTGTATTTTAATAATTTTTTCTGTAAAAGTGAATTCCACTACTTCATTCCTGTAGAGCCAGGATTTGAGAACCTATGTGTTAAGTTCATATCCTTTTCTATTCTGATGCCCATTATCTGGTACCACAAGGTATTTTAAATTTCTCTAGGCTAATCTGAGCAAAATATACTTAATGATCTACACAAATTCTTTCAAAATATAGAACTCTGGATAATCCTTTATATTTTATTACTATCAAAAGCTATTTAAGTAGGTGGTAATCAATCATCAGTAAGATCTCAAGTTTCTACAATATTAGTCCTTATTTGTTTGATTTTGTTTTTGTTCTTACTCTTCCATCCTTTGAAATCTAATCTTTAAATAACCCATTTAGGCATCTCTGATACTAATATTTCTCCCAGAAAATATGATTTTCTGTGCAGGCAAATTGGATTTCCAATGGTATTATTAATCTTTATACAATTTCCCAGGCTTCTGGCTCTCATTTCTTTCTCTAATTTATAAACACTTGCATTTTTCTATGTCTTTCACATACTAAAATAGAGCTTCTATTATAGATCATGAGCATTACTAAGGAAATGCAAGTAGCAGTTATCTGTAACCTTGTAATCTTTACACATACATACCCACAAAGAAACTGAAACACAATATCTTAAGTTTACTACAGAAAATAAATAATTTGAAAAGACTATTTCAAAAGGGTTTTAAATTTTCTAATGAAAATGAGCAAGAAATGGGGGTGGGGTAGGGTTAGCAGATAGATGGACAGAGATAGAGATAGCTGGATAGATACAATCAAAAGGAATTACATTTACTTTTCATTTCTCTTTGTAGGTATTCACCCCCATTTTCTTCTGTCTTTGAGGTGACAGAAATTTTGCAAAAATAGCTTTCGCTTTATTTCCAATTGTGGCACATATGGATAATGATGTTAAAATACAACACACACCAATGTTCCATGGATTTTGATATGCACCCTGTCCTCAACTGTTCCAGTAAACTAGAGAAGTAGAGCAAAGAATACACATTTTATATGTTTTGAGATTTTTAAGCAATTTTAGAAGTTAAGCAATTTTATAAATATATAAGAAATAGATTTAGCCATTTAAAAATCTCAATAGTTGTTTCATTATAACCAAATCATGGTATATGTTTTTCTTTTCAAAGGTAAAACTTGTATATGCTGAAATAATCAGGGCTTTTAACCTACATTTTAAACTTCTCAATAATTGTTTTTTCCTCCCCTTAATTACAGCATTAATTAAGTTTACTACAGAAATGTAGTAAATGCATTTTCTGAACCCCAAATTCAGCTTCCCAAAGGGAAGTAACATAGTCAATCCTCCACTCTACTCTTATTTCTCTTGGTGAAAAAGAAGAAAGTCCATAATATATCTTCATTTTGGCATGCCAATATATGTTAAAATTAAAGAAGAGTGTATGTTTGCAAAGGCAGTGGTGCACAAAATGGATAATGTAAATTAACTTTCTTTACATACACTAGTTATCAGTGACACCAGTAAAGAGTTATTCAGAGTTAAGGAATTATGGTTCGTGTAAGTTGTTTGGATATTAAATGTCATAAAAGAAGCACAAAACAGCCTAACAGCTACCATTATATTGATGGAACACCACAGACTGGTATGTGGTCCAGAGTTCAAGTTCAGGACTTTTTCACAATGGGGGTCCCTTAGGATTATTCAGGCTAAACTTCTAGCTGTCTAGAAGACTTGTGCTACTCAATGCTGTAGCCACTAACCACACTGAGCACTTTCAACGTGGCCAGTTCAAATTGGGATATGCTATAAGCATAAAATACACAATAGAGTCTGAAGACAGTACAAAACAAGAAAAATAATGTAAAATATATTATTAATAATTTTATATTGACTGTTGAAATGATAATACATATTTTGGATATATTGAGTTAAGTATAATAGTTAAAATTAATTTCATCTGTTCAACTTTTTTATTGTGGCTGCTAGAGACATTTAAATTACAAATGTGGCTCACAGCCTGAAAAATCTTTGCTCTCTTGTTCCTCTACTTTTTTAGTCTGAACTGACCATTACCCTTCTGTGTTGTTTTAGCATCAATCAGGTTTCGATTAATACTTCAGTTTTCCACTTTCAGGTATGCTAATACATAAATGCTTCCTTCCTTTAAGCCCTAGTCCCTTGAATGGCTTAAAGTCTCCTTATACAATTAATTGTATTTCCTTCCATAGGGTAATACGCTGGATAGTCTCTTGTCAACTCAGCATCACCCTCAGCCTTTTCAAAAGCAAAAGAATGACATTTCCCAGAATCTCCTTCTCTGAACAGTTCCAAGTGCCAGGTTGGAATCTGTCAGTGAGAAGCACTTGCTCAAGATTTATAAGGCAAAAAGGCTTAGACCATTGTTTTCCCAAGTCAGTTACAGGAAGATGCATGGGCAGACTGAGGTTCAAAGCTGCTCCTAGGTAAACTGCCCTTCGAGAAAAAAATAAACTATGAGTGTAAAATGGCCAGGGCCCCTCCCACAGTGTTACAAAGGATCTATGCAAGAGAGCAGTCCTGAAGTTCACACTTCATTAAGCCTCACTCTCAGTCTACCCCTGCACCAGTATCTCAGTCAGCAACACAGATGCGGGAGTAGCTCAAGAAATTTACCTGACATATTTATTTTAAATGATTTTAAACTTTTTCCAGACATTCATTACATAAGCAATATTAGTCAGTTGAGCAGGTAAGCACTCCCCATGTATAGGATTACACACACGCACATACTTTTTCATATACTGATAAAACCAAAGCAGATGAAAATGAATTTGAAATCCCATCACTTTATCTACCCATCTGCCAGAAGTTGTGCTCACATAATTCTGATCACTTGTCTGTTGATGTGAATGAACTCTGTGCTCTTAATACTCTCCTCTCATCTAAATTCCAACCTTCTTTGCCTACTTAAGAACACTGTTCCAGTGATTCATATTTTCTTTGTGTTGTTTCAACTTTTCATCTCTCTACTAGTAATTCTCATGAATATTCAAACATGTCATTATTTCTCTTACAGATTAAGAAAAAGAAAAACTTGACCTTACTTTCTACTTCCCCTTTGTGGCAACTTGTTATGAAATGTTTCTCATACTCACAGTCTCTAATCTGACTTCCTTGTTCTCTTCCCATTTTCCTTTGAGACCATTCTAATAGCTTCAGTCAGCCATACTTCCACTAAAATTCTTTCTTTGTGTTATGTGGGTAACATTTTTACAAATCATCAGGGACTAAAGATACTGCTAAGTCTAATAGTCTATTTTCTGTCAGCAATCTACCTGATGTGTAAGCAAGCATTCTTTAAACACTTCCTTATCTGTTGGTTTCCTCTGACCCCACACCACTGTCCTTGGTTTCCTCTGACATCGCCAGCCCTCAATTATTGTCTCCTTGGCTGGTCCTCTCTCATCTTTCCTATTAGTTAATATTGGAATGTTCCAGAACTCACTCTCTCTCTCTCTCTCTCTCTCTCTGTTTTTGTTTGTTTGTTTTTCTATATACCCTGTCTCCTTGAGTGATCTCATTCAGTTCCAGGACTTAAAATAGCATTTCTGTGCAGACAACTTCAATATTTATAACTCCAGCCAGACTTTTTCCCTGAACTCCAGCCATATACATTTAAATACCAGCCTTCTATACCTACATACCTTCATAGTTAACTAATAGGCAAGTGAAACTTAACATGTTGAAAACTAAACTTCTCACCTTTACCAGACACAGCCTGCTCTCACAGCCTTCTCCCCCTTACACAAATGGCAATTTCATTCTTCTAACTGATTAAGTCAAAATCTTTGAATTCATCTTCGATACCTCTATTTTTTCACACCCACATCAAATCTATCAGTAAATCTTTCAAAAATAAAAAGAATCCAACCACTTCTGATCACTTCTACTACGAAAAGCCACCATCATCTCTCACCTGGATTATTGCCGTATCTCAATATCCTAACTGGTCCACAATCAGCCACCATCACCTCTCACCTGGATTATTGTCATATCTTAATACCCTAACTGGTCCACAATCAGCCACCATCACCTCTCACCTGGATTACTGCCGTATCTTAATACCCTAACTGGTCCACAATCAGCCACCATCATCTCACACCTGGATTACTGCCATATCTTAATACCTTAACTGGTCCACAATCAGCCACCATCACCTCTCACCTGGATTACTGCCATATCTTAGTATCCTAACTGGTCCACAATCAGCCACCATCACCTCTCACCTGGATTACTGCCATATCTTAATACCCTAACTGGTCCACAATCAGCCACCATCACCTCTCACCTGGATTACTGCCATATCTTAATACCTTAACTGGTCCACAATCAGCCACCATCACCTCTCACCTGGATTACTGCCATATCTTAATACCCTAACTGGTCCACAATCAGCCACCATCACCTCTCACCTGGATTACTGCCATATCTTAATACCCTAACTGGTCCACAATCAGCCACCATCATCTCACACCTGGATTACTGCCATATCTTAATACCTTAACTGGTCCACAATCAGCCACCATCACCTCTCACCTGGATTACTGCCATATCTTAGTATCCTAACTGGTCCACAATCAGCCACCATCACCTCTCACCTGGATTACTGCCATATCTTAATACCCTAACTGGTCCACAATCAGCCACCATCACCTCTCACCTGGATTACTGCCGTATCTTAATACCCTAACTGGTCCACAATCAGCCACCATCATCTCTCACCTGGATTATTGCCATATCTTAATATCCTAACTGGTCCACAATCAAAGTGTTCATAATCCATAATGATTCTTTAGAATACAATTTAGCGTGTGTCATGTATCTGCTCAAACTTAATGTCTTTCTATGGGACTTATTAAAGCCACATGATTTTACAATGCTCTAAAGCTTATAAAAACTAAATCCCAGATGCCTTTTTTGACCTCCCACTAATTCCTAACTGCCTATGTTTCTCCAGTCACAGCACCTCCCTTCTTGAGCTGACTAGGCATGTTCTGTGGGAGATATGCGTGGTCCACTCAACATATCCTCTTTTTGAATATCTACCTTACAGTCTGACCTCCTTAATGTGTATGCCTCTGTTGCTTTACTGAGAATCAGAACTTAAATTTCTTCAAATCCATAGCATAATAAATTCAATGAAACAATAAAATGTTTTAAGTGCTTATTTGAACCTTGGGGTTTTATAAAATTAGAATTCAAAAAGAAGAGCCAAAAATAACAAAACTCTGTAAATGTAACCTTTCACAAATACTGATGAAGATAAAATTTGAATCTTAGATACTCAGTGTGTGAGGGGGAGAGAAGCATATAGACTAAGAACTGATGGGCATAAGTTTATGTTCCAAATACCCTTTCTATTTTCACCATGCTGAAAAATGCTGAAAAACTTCTACAACTGTCAGATCAATTGTCAGAATTCTAGAGTTCAGAAGACAGAATTTCTTTCTCCCCTTACTCATAAATCAACCTTGTCTTTATAAAAAATAATGTTAATAAGTGATTAGAACTAAAAAGAAAACCAAAATACTCCCACCATTGGGAAAGGCAATAGAACTGATGGATAAAGGCCAAGAACCACTGACAAGTACAACAAACCTCAAGTCCTGAGCGCTTATTCTTACCAACAGAATAAAGTACACATGTACAAATAATGAGAAACATTCAGTCAAACTGAGACACACACTATGAATAATTCTTTAATTGAAAAGAAAAGCCACTTGAAAATATTTTTGACTACACAAATTAGTTGAGACTTGAGGCTTGTAGGAAAATTATGGTATAATTTTCTCATAAGTATAGCTAATAAAAGAAGGATTAATAAATATAAATGGCATGGTGAGCTTAGCAGATCTCCATATAAATTAACTGATTCATGGGTTGAATTTCAGAAGAAAACAGAGCATCATTTTTTATGACTCACTACCCCATATTGCGTATTGAAGGTGGTGATGGCGGGGGGGGGGGCTTGCCTTTTGCAAGCATACATTAATGGAGGTGTAAGAAAAGCTCTAATTTCCTTAAAGATGGAAAGATTATGACATTAGGAAATCAACAAGATCTGGTTTATGATAAAATAACCTAGGGTATTACACACAGAAATCTTAACTATTCATAATAAAACAAATGTATTTTGCATGTATTATAAAAATCTGGAAATGCAGATTTTATAAGAAGTTTATAAAACCTTATAATAAGTTTATGAAGCCCTACATTTTTGAGGATGAAGAGAGCAGTGAGATGGCAAATACTATATTTTAGTCTCTCTCCACGCATATTGCTTATTCAAATAGATACATATTTTAGTCTTCAATAAATAAATGCATGCATACGGTAGAAATAAATGTTCTATTTTATTTATTTTAAAGAGTTTTTTGATGTGGACCATTTTTAAAGTCTTTATTGAATTTGTTTCAATATTGATTCCGTTTTATATTTTGTTTTTTTTGGCCTCGAGGCACGTGGGATCTTAGCTCCCCGACCAGGGATCGAACCCACACCCCCTGCATTGGAAGGTGAAGTCTCAACCACTGAACCACCAGGGAGGTCCCCGAAACAAGTCTTTTAATCTTAATAAACTATCAGATGTGTTTCACCCTTTTCTCTTCCTCATTTCCCTTTATCTTCCACTACATTTTTATTATTTGAATCATTAACATATACATTTTTCACATATTGCCAAGTGTAGGACAACTGATTTCAGAAATAAGAAAGAAATAGCTTACTGCTCCCCAGTGCCAGTTAGCATAAAAATGTAATAATAATGAATATTGTTCAGCCCATTCCCTGGTTTATTTTTCTTAAAGTAAATAAATTAAGATGGGAGTGTGTTTTATCTGAGGAAATATGTGGTGTCAAATTTATTCTCAGGGAAAAAAATAAAGGTCAGTAAAATCCAATTATTTTTAAAAAGCCAAGATCCAAAGTAAAAACAAAAGTAAACTATAAGGAACTGTTTTTCTCATATATCCAATCTAATTATTTGTTTATTATGAATATAATTTTTGAAACTATACATCATAAATTTACAAAGGCACTGTTTGTAAGACTCAGAGTTTGGGTAAGGTTTTGCTTTTTAGGTTTGGCCTAGTCATAAATAGTGCTTGCTAAGCAAGTGAATGGCAATAGTCTATTACATGAAAAAGAATGTCAAGTTGTCTGCAGTAACACACAGTCAAAATCAAAGGAAGTATATGCTCTGAGTTTTTTGGCTATGTTCCGAATTTACAAAGGAGGCTAATGAAGTACATAAAGTACAAAATTAAGACCTACCTTTGCATTAATGTAGAATACTGAACAATGGAGATATAAAATAATGGGGTAGACAGTGAAAGTAGGTAAAATATTTCTGAACACTCAAGCCATTTATTTGAACTGGAAATTTAATTGAAAGAGAATCATCAAGCAAGTTACATCCAAAGTTTTATAATTTTTATTAAATCAAAGCAGCAAATTATTGAGCATCTATTAGATGCAAAGTCTGTATTAATCAATGACTTAGAATCAATTTATGCCCTTAATGATTTATCCCCAAATGAACAGACTTGTGTATAGTCACGAAATTCATATTGAAAAAGAGCTGTAAGAAAATAGCAAACAGGTGATTATGAAAGGGTAAGGGAGAAATTCATTTTAACTGAAGATTTTATCTGGAATCCAGCCAATCCAGGTTTCAGCCAAACAATGAAAGATCTTGAATACCAATCATGTTAGGATGACTGGGGTTTCTTCTGTGCACAAAGAGGAAACAATAACAATATATTTGGGTTTGTGATACAAAAGGTTATCTGCTTTAAATATGTGAATGTAGAGACATTGTCAAAATAACGCAGAAAGACAAAGTATAAAGTGGATAGTTGAGGAGATAAGAAAAGTCATGGTGAGGATGAGATGAGGATGTGGAGAAAAGAGAACCCACTTCACTGCTGGTGAAAATGTACATCAGTGAAAACAGTATGGAGGTTTTTCAAAAAATTAAAAATAGAGCTACATCCTATCTACCAGCTCCATTCCTGGGTATTTATCTGAAGAAAACAAAAACACTAACTGGAAAAGACATACAAACCCCAATGTTCATTTCAGCATTATGCACAACAGCCAAGAAATGGAAACAACCTAAGTGTCCACTGAAGGACGAATGGATAAAGAAGTTGTGGTATGGTATGTATGTGTGTGTATGTATGTATGTATGTGTGTATATATATTCCAGTGTGTGTGTGTATGTGTGTTTACATACATATATACTAGAATATTATCCATAAAAAAGAATGAAATCTTGCCATTTTCAAAAACATGGATGAACTTTGAGGTCAGGATTTTAAGTAAAGAACTTCAGACAGAGAAAGACCATATGATCTCTTTTATAGGTGGAATCTTAAAAAAGAAAAAAATAAGCTCACAGATACACAGAACAGACTGAAGGTTATGAGAAGTAGGGTGAGAGGGGTGGAAGAAATGGGTGACCTGTTTTGTTTTTGTTTTAGTTTCAATAAATTGAATTTTTAAAAAATACATAGTTTGATAGTGTCAGCTAAAATATGCAATTAAGTTTTCACAATTTTCTTTTTTTTAAATTTTGTTAGTCTCACAAGACATAAGGGAGTAAATGGAAACTCTTTATAATTTTTTTCTAAAAATATTCTTTTCTCTTACTGAATGAATGAGACTGAATGAATGAGAAGTCAGTAAATTATCTACTTTCTCTGACCAAAGGACATGCATTTTTCAGACACTTGTCAAGAACTTAGGGTATATTTTCCACATGAAATTCTGCTTTTTTCACTTCTAGTTTAAAACAGTGGAAAATTACTGATGGCTTATAAGGAGAAAGTTTCATTTATTTATTGAGTCACTAAATCAAATTAGATCTATTATTCTTTAAAACTCCATGGTACCTCACAAAACCAGAAAGACTGACTCACATAAATTCCACACTTGAATAGCTTATTATTTTTGCAGCAGAACTCAAGGTACTGCCTTGCTTAAGAAACTGTAAGAATCTCTATTCATTAAAAAGAAAATCTGAAGCAATTGCATTAGGTACGGAAAAGAGGAAAGCAAATGGAGTTTCCCATGAGTCTAGTTACAGTCCTTTATTCTTCTGCTTCCATATATGAAACTTAATTATTGAACCTATACTATTTATACTCTTTCTCACATGAATGCTAGTGACCCTCAAAACTGTATGTCTGTTCCAAACTCACCTATCAATTCCAGACCCACTGCCGGTTCAGTAGCCATAATTAAAAGCCCAATGGGCAAAAGAACACTCCAGATGGCCAAAATTTAAATAATCATATTTTTCACAATCTTACTTCTTTTCTATTACATGTACTTCTACTCTTCAAACAGAAACAAAATTCATTATTCTCTGCATAATTATCTACTTAACCAATCAGAAACCTGAATATCATAAATGGTTTTCCCATCATCCTCGCATCTTTAAAAATGATCATTAGTCATCATTAATACCAGAGAAGACTGTTGGATAATTCACAAAGAGAAAAATAGTTAAGCATCATCTCCAAATAAGCTCCTTAGCCAAATATAAACAAGAAAACCAATCATGATTATTCTCTAATTCCTACTTGATAGCCTAATCCAAAATATTTTATACCTTTTGCTTTATAAACTAAGTTTTATTGAGAAATACACTGCTAGAACTCCTAGCCATTATTAGCACACAGTGAAGCAATTTTTGTGAGCAAGAGATAAAAGATTAAAGTGAAGAAGCAAAGAAACAATTATTAGTATAAACAAGAAGAAAATAACAAATGAAAAGAAATATGCCTCAATTGTTCCATAGATTATCTACTAGTTTCGATTCTTATAGGAACACAAAATATATAAACTTGACATATAAAATATGGCTAAATAATTATTTTTAGGAACACAGTTTCATTCAGTAAGGCCTACTATATAAAACTCTAAGAATGTGTAAAGAAAATCATTCTTGCCCCTTAATCTTTGTCCCCATTTAAGCTGAACCAAGAAATGTGGTCTGAGAGTCAAAATATGTTACAAAAAAATCATGTCTTTGTTATTATTATCTATAAACAAACTTAAAAATAAATATACATTATACCAATGCTTTCTGACGTTACTAAGCACTAATCACTTTTAAATGAGCTTTCATATATAAGAAAATGGATCTAGTTTCTTAACTTTTATAGATAATACATTCTAAATGCATATCAGAGTAAAATATGAAAAAGATAGACAAAACATTTTTCAGTATTAAAAATAATATGCTTATTATTAAAAATAATAATGTACATTTCACCATTTCTGAAATCAGTGTACATCTTGAATAGATGTCTTTACTTTGAATTCAACACTGTACATTCCTTGTGAGATACTTTTTAAATGATAGTGCACTTTACAATTCATGGTATTTTAAAAAGTCTAGAAGACTCATATTATAAATTCCCTAAATAAGTCTGATTTTTAAACATATTTTTCAAATCTTTCTATTATTTTATACATGTACTTTATTGTTTTCTTTCACAATGGAACACCAACTAGCTTAAGAACAATGAATGTAATTAATCTTAAGATTCATTGCATGAAGCATGATAATTTCTAACTTTGCCTCAAAGAAATTAAGTTTATGAGATATGTTTCTTATCACTTTCTCATTTCCCACTCATTTTATAAGTAATAACATAAAATGCAATAAAATATTCAAATAATTGCACAAATGCTGCTGTACAAAGATAGCTAGCAGGCAGCAGTACCATTTGATGATTCAGAATAATCATTCATCGACTGGAATATAACAGTCAGAATTTGGTGTAAAAATAATAGATTAAGAGTGTTAATGTTTAATCTATGAAAATGTTGTATGTATAAAATTTAGTATATTTAAATGAATGTCAATACACAATATTTTATTCCAATTCAACATTTTAATCCACTGGTTAAAGGTTTCACTGTTAAATGGTAAACATATATTTAAAAAATGGCATTTATTCTGGCATTTTGATTGGACAGTAAGATCCTTTTTTCAGGTTCCATGTGCTAATATACTACTGTTTTTCATATGCCTGGAACTCTGATTTGAGATTATAGAGGCACGTATACATAGAACATATTTAACAAATGGTACAGCACAGAGACCGACCAAATGCCAGCTGAATATCAGCTGATAAAAGATGAGAAATAAATATCTGCCACGTTATTAATTCTGAAACTTACAGCATTTTAGTGTCATATGCCACAGACTGAATTTTAGTGTTATCCCCAAATTTATATGTTGAAACCTAATCTCCAATGTTATGGAATTTGGAGTTGGGGATTTCGGGAGGTACCCTTATGAATGGAATTAGTGCCCTTATAAAAGGGACCCCAGAAAGCTTCCCTGCCCCTTCCACCATGTGAGGTCACAGTAAGATGATGGCCATCTGTGAATCAAGAAGCAGGCCCTCACCCAATACAGAATCTGCTGGTGCCTTCATCTTGGATTTTCCAGCCTCCAGAACTGTGAGAAATAAAATTTTTTCTCACTTATAAAGCCACTCATTCTATCATTATTTCTGTTAGAGTAGTCCAAATGGACAAAAATAGCATATAAATTTATGCTTTTTTTTCTTTAGAAATTAATTCACTATTACTATGTAAGCCTAAGTATAATACTTTCTAGTTGCATAATGAATTTAAATATAGTTTCTATATGACAGACATATAAGAAAAAAGATACTGAGAAATTACACAACTTGGTTAATACCACAATTATCCAAAAACAAAGCAGATATGAAAACTAAATATATTGAGTTCAGGCCCAATTTTTATTTACACCTCTCTAAGAAAAGTGATAATTTAGTCATAGCAGTTTGCTTAGAATTGTTAACACTTTAGATTTCTAACACATAAAACTCTGATATATGTGAAGACCCATGAACTTATTATGAAGTTCTCAGTTCAAAAACATGGAGAATGCAATGGTTAATTTTTCAGGCTCTAAAGTTAGATTGTCTGGGCTTCAAAACCCATCAGTGACACTGCCTAGTATATGATCTTGGTTAAATCTCTTACATTTAGGAAAACCTCAGTTTTCTCATCTGCAAAATGGAAATAGTTATCTCTACCACATAGGGTTATTTTTAAGAACAAGAGATAATAAAAAGCAGTAAAGTGTGTCTCATAAAAATGCTGAGAAACTGTTTTGGCTATTATGGATTATTTTCATCTTACAAACAGGAGAGGACATGGGCACTGAAACATGGGAGCTGGTTTTGTGAAACTTGTAATTGGAAGACTGAGTTGGAATCTTGGTCTTGCCACTTATTAGCAAAGTAAGCTTGAGCAATGATTTTACTTCTGTATATTGGTTTCCCTTTCTCGAAAATAGGTAAAACAATGTTTGCCCTGCTACTATAAAGGATCATTTTGAGTGTCAAATTAAGTTAAGGATTGTAACATGTGTAAACCATAAAGCTCTGTAAGATATAAAGTGAACAACAAAAAGGTAGAAAACTGGAGAACCAGTAGCGATATAGAAGTTGTAAGTTACCTAAAATAGCGATTTGTTAGTAAGTTTTAAGGACCAATAAATGTTTGAGAATGCATTGTAAAATTTCTACCCAATTTATCTAACATGATATCAATATATCCCCTTAATCCCAACACCAGGAAGAGGCAGTTAAAAAAAAAATTCCAGTAAAGCAAAATATGTACAGCCCAATTACACACAGAACAGCCACAACTTACAAAGTAAACAAAACACAGTTTTTTGTGTCCCCACTACCCTCACTCCAACTTTCTAAAATTTATTCAGTGTGGATAATTTTCACCTGCCCCTGGATGAAAATTCTAGCATAACTGCAGCTTTTCCTCCATTATTGATAATAACTGGTCCTATGGTAACTTAAATTCCAAATAATTTCAATTTTGTAATTAGAATAGACAATGTCAGATATAAACGAAACTCAGAACTTGACTTAGAGATAAATCTTTTCCCCTCCCCTAGTTTGCACCTATTTCAAGTTATTTTTTGTCTAGAAAAGGGAAATGGTCATTTTTTCTACCCCCTCCTTTTTCACTTCTCCTTCAATGGTTTTTTGTTGTCATTTTGCTGACTCTGAACTCCAGCTCAGAAGAAGTAGGAGTTAGGTGAGTCCTTTCTTAGCTGAGTACCTTGGCCATCTCTGTGCCTGCAGATGATTAAAGCTACACTTTCTCCTGAGTGGTATCTGATGGGCACCTCTCTCCCAAACTTTCTGACCAGGAAGATTGCATCTCCATCCTGAGTGGACACTCATAACTCCTTCTTTAGCTCCTTTGTGTCCAGCAAGTTATACCTAGGCTCTTTCAACTGAGGACTCCTTGTCCCTCTGGGTTCTAGAAAATAGAAGCCAAGACAACCCCAAGTCCCTCACTAGCTCTCTTATTTCAGATTCAGACCTGGCCCATGTAAAGAGTTGCTTATCCCTTGCCCTAGCAACCTGATAGAGCAGACCTCACAGGATACACCTGCGCTTCCTGGCTGTGCCACCAGAGCAGACTATAAAGTCCCCCGCTGGAATCAACCTCTGATCCACAGTCCGCTTCAGCTTTTTTACTTTTGTCTGGCAGAAGTTTTTCATCTTTCCCAAGTGCAGTAAGTAGGTCAATGTTTACCAAGTAGTCCCATTGGCTAGTCCCTCATTAGGGTGAAGGGAGAAGAAAGCATCATCCCCATCACTCTGAGACTCAGAGCATAACAATCCCTCTGTGCAAAGAAATCTCCTCCCTAATCCGATTACCCCTTTTTTGTATCTTTGAGCTGGCTAGAGGTTCTGAAAACATTTTCTCTTAAATCCGCATGAAAATGTCTGCTTCATGTTCAGTGTTGATATCTGCTACTTCATTGTAGACCTTGAGACACCAAAGAGTTAATTCAGCATCCTGTTACCTGTGGATAATCCTGCTGGCCACACACCTAGAGCTGCTTGCAGATGCTCAAGCAGCTCCTCAGGATGAAAGGTTGTGTCATAAGCACAGTTTAGGCCATGTGTTTATGAAAGAATTTCCCCTAAGAAAAAACAGTATATGGTATCCCAGCAAGTCTGCTGAAGCAAGGAATCTATCACAAGAACTAATTTTTCCATAGATGAAGTGGAGAGTTCAAAAAGTACAAAGTTCAGTAGAGGTTTCCAGAGTGAATGGAGGGAAGTGTATTATGTATGTTATTCATAAGTCAAGTCTGTGAGGCTAAAGTCAGCCTTAGATTATCAATTGAAAGCTTGATTTTCTTTCAAATCCTAGAAGATAGGAACTGGCATCTTCTTTCTTGGTTCTACCAAGAACATTTTATAGTACTGCAATGAGCTAGTAAGATTTTAGGAAGATCTTCCCAATCTTGCCTTGATATTCTAACTTTATTTTATCCTTTATTGGATGTTCTACAAAAGAATACATGCAGGACAGTGTCAGGAACATAGTAGATAAAAGAATTATAGAACAAAGGAAAAGACTAGGACTATGAGGTTTCCTACTTGAGTTAGAACCTAGGTGCAATAATGTGTAATAGGAAAATTTTACAAAATTATATATGAGAAAAATGATATAACTCTTCTGCAAAAAGGTATCTTTCACATCAATCCTCTCTACAAATGGTTATAAATCCCAAAGAGGTCAGAAACCTGTTAAAGGTGAGCTCAGTGAACACTGAAAACCACTGGGTTGATCGTGTGTCAACACATATACCTATATTAGTGACAATAACACTGCATTCTGCTTGAGCAGGACCCAGAGCACACAGAAAGCAAAACACACTTTTAATTTTGTAGCTTGGCCATAGTTTTCTTGAAGACCTCAACTCTTTCCTCTGCGACTAGATTTTATGTCCTAAGTATCACAGCAGCTCTTTGCCCTTCACTTCTACTTTTAACTACTTAATCCAAAAGTCATTTCTAGATCAAATGGAAGATTGAAAATAAATAGCACAGATGAGTGAGGACTGAATATTAGGGATCAATCTTGAAAAAGGGATGACTCCTAGAAGCTCTCTTTTCCTTAATAAAATCTCAGAGTTCCATTCAAATTCCTTTCCAACTTTGAATTAGTCAATATAGAAGCAATCAGAGCAGTCTTCGTAAAGTGAGGAACTTCAAGCATTTTTCAATTTGGCCTCCTCTTGATGCTGGCAAAACATCAATGAAGAGATATAGAAAGTAAGAGAATGGAAGCCCAGCAGAAACAAGAAGCAGGAAGTGTGTGTTTGAGTTTTTTCTTTGCTTGTTTGTTTGTCCTTTTGTTTTGTATGTTTGTTTCTGAAGTAAAGATAACATTTTCATTGTTTCTCATAAGAAACAAAATAAAGGCAGAGAGAAATGTCCATTAATTAACACAAAGAGGGCTAAAACAATAATCAAGATGAAATCATGCAGGACAAGGCAACAGAAGATAGAGTATAACAGGGCAAAGCAAACAGAGTACTTCAGGACGCAAACCTGAAATTTGACTTCTTGGTTACATGTAACTAGAGAGTAATATTAATCTTTACTAAGAAAACAAAGTAGACAAAAGCACTGCATTACATGGTTGGCTATTTGAATCAATGTCTTAGCCCTCTGATAAAATTCCATCATTTAACCAAAGTGCTATTCATAGTTTTATTCAAGGAACTCTTTCCTTTTCATAACAACCTTGACTAAGGCAAACAAATAAAAAATCATGATATAGAAATTCCTAAGAATCTTTAGGGACCTTCTGTCATCCAAGACAGGGATTAGTTTCACTAGCTAACATAAGTAGCTCAGCGTTACCAACACATGCCCTCAATCACAATTTAAACTCATTCGTTGCTTCAAAAATATTTCTACTGAATTATTGTTCTTGCAGGGGCAAAATAGCAAACAGCTGTGAAAAAATAATTGCATTCCTTTCAGAGTTTCAGACTTACTCTTGGCTTTGATCTTAAATGATCAAACCCTTGAAGAGGACATGTGCAAATATTTTAGACTTAATATAATTAATATCCAGTTTCATCTTAAGAGAGAAGAGGAAGTTAATGGATAACATTCTATATAATTATTTTATAGCTTTTAAAATTAATGAAATAGCCAAGCAATTCTTCTTGAAACTATTGTTATAGGACAAGACAGAATTACACCAATAGGTTAATTCTGATTATAAAATCTTATAAAAATTTTAGATCTGGTTTCTGATCTCAGAAGACAGGATTTTGTCTCTTCTGCACTATTTGATTATTTACTCATATTATCTTGGTTCTTTCAAGGTAAAGGTGAAAGAGGTCAAGGTTACTCTGGTTAACACAGATGATGAAATATTCTAGGTTTACACTGTCGAATGAGAAAAAAAATAAATAAACGTCTTAGCAGGTCTTATGAAGAATTCAAACATGTTTCAGGGTACAAGGGTAACCTTACTGTTACTATGACACAGCATATGTCTCTTGGTTGTTTCCTCCATGTCCACTTTCTACTAAAGATTATTGTCATATACTCCAAACACAAACCTCCTCCATGAGCTCGACTGTGTCCCTTAGTCATTTTCCGATATAAGGCATATCTGTGGATATTATTTTCAGACCCTGCAGATGGCTACTCTACAGATAATTGCCTTTGGTTGATGCCCTGATTTCTTCTCTGATAACCTACAAACCTGAGGTGTGACATTTGTACACTGAAAGGTATAGTGGCCTATATATAGGGAATTGTCAATAGCCAATTTGCTGTCACATGTGCTTTATACTTAAGTTGTGAATTGTCTTATACCATTATAATCTTTGAGTTATAAACACTCACTGAGAGAATACTCTGATGATCTGCTGATCTGTGATGGATGTACTGAATATAAAAAGAGTCCCCAACTAACTCACAAGAATAAAGAAAAAGACACCATAGGGACAAGACTAGATATACAGTAAGGAAAGGGGAAATGCTAATAAAAATATGTACAAGGTAAAAATGTGCCGATTGACTGAAGGAAATTGCATGGATGAGGAGAGGCTGTCCAGGAAAGAGTCACAACAGTGATAATATTTAGAGAAACAGGGATGGGGGGTGTGGGAAGGAGCCTGTGGTTGGTGTGAAAAACAATGATCTTACAGATGAGTTCAAGGAAATTCAAAAGGTCTCTACAGCTGAAGTAAGATACAGATGAAGAAACTGGAAGATGAATCTGAAATGAGGTGTTGATAAACCTTGTATGCAATATTAAAGGACTATTGAAATTTTGTCTATAGGAATGGGGGATTCTCATGATTTTAAACAGAGGTTCCACAAATATACTGTTTGTCTTCAGTTTAATAACCATCTTACTCATACCTCCATACCTCCTCTCATTAATTACTACTCTCCTTACTGCCCTCTCTACACACAGGGGCATTCTATATCTGAGCCCTTATTCCAATGATGTGCTTTTTCTGAAATTCCCACCTCACTCTTCTCTTCCAATCCAAGTCATGTATTTATTTTCAAATCTAACTCAATGGCATAACTTAAATGTCATGATCTTAGCTTACTATCTTTCTTCATGCCCCCCTCATATCTGTTTTATTTTAAGTAATTACTGCATACATACATGAGCACAGTATTGATAATTGTGCCTTGTAATGCTGGTTGTTTATTATAATTATATGCAGTGTACTTGTTTATTTGTTTAATTTTCATATGTGTCTGGAACATGTGTCTAGACTTTATAATCAGAATATTTGATGGAATAACTACAGTACGTTTTGTTTTGTTTTATTAGGGGGTTGTGTTGTTTTGCTTTATAATAAAAGAATCACTATTGATTCTGTTGAAAAATATCAGATTGAGAAGCCATTATGTAAATATTTCCCTCTATATAAACTTACACATCAAAAGCAAAAATCTTTTCTTAAAGACTCTATAGTCTAATTTTCAAGTTTTATACATCTTCTCAGTCAATAGATTATAAACTGCCAAGGATGGAGATCAATTTTCTATATTTCTATAACCCCTACTGAATATTAGATATATCTTAATTTGTCTTAACTTATACTTCTTCATTTTACTTTTTCATTCTGAATAATTACTTCCCTCTATTCGTGCAGCACTCAAGTCTTTTGAGGCAGTATTATCTTTAAGGCTGGAAGATTCCTTTGCTTGAGTCTATCCATGTGGGAATTAGGACTAAAAAGAATTCATGTTATAAATGTTTGGGGCTTCCCTGGTGGCGCAGTGGTTGAGAGTCCGCCTGCCGATGCAGGGGACATGGGTTCGTGCTCCGGTCCGGGAAGATCCCACATGCCGCGAAGTGGCGAGAGGCCCACGTACGGCCAAAAAAAAAGTAACAGGTAACAGTTTTGTATAAAAACCCATAAAAGTTTTCTTAGTAATTGATATACTTTTTTTATTTTAAAGTATCTTTAAAAAATCACAATAGTGTATCAAATAAATTTAAAGTTTCTATTTCATGTCTTAGCTAAAATTAAAATTTATAAAATGGTACTTAATGTTAACGGTAATTAAACCTTCCCTATTAATTTGTTTGCCTACTCCACTGAAAGTAAGGACAAGAGATACCTTCCAGGAAAGTATGAATAGAAAAAGGAAAATTAGTTTTGCTGCAATATCTACCATTATTGAATCACTCACATTATTGAGTTGAGTTGGCAGATGAAGCTGCAAGAAAGTGAGGTTAGAAGCATTCAAAGATTTATTAAAATCTTTTCATTTATAGCAGGGAGCTTATAAAAATGCAGGAGTCTGGGTCTGAACAGCAGAAATTCTGATCTGAATTTTATCAAACCGCTTGCGACAAATGCTATAGTTACACAGTCAGCCTCTCCCATTACAAAGTACTTTTTGCTTAAGTATTCTATGCAATTTCTGCCATCAAATTAATTTACTTGCAAACCTGGTAGCCAGGTTAGGTCAAAGCATGGGAAAGAAAATGCCCCTGGTATTATATTTTTTAAAATTATAATTAGTACCTTATTAAAATAAAGTTGAAATTCAATACTTGAGCATTTTAAAAATTACTAAATCTGACATTTTAACACTTATTTCAATATTTTAAACTCTTTCATCTTAAAAATTTTTTTGCTGTTTATAATGAGACATTCAAATGAATCTTCAAAACAAGTTTTCAAGAATGGGAATAAGTAATAAAGAAAGTAACAAGTTGTAACTTTAGTTAAAATTTAGGTGAGATTTTATTCATTGCTTTTAAAAATTAAGGAGTTTTATAGAGATATAAGTTTTATCTCTCTCTTGAGAAAATGAGTGCTCACTGATGATGATTATTAAATTAAACTTGTACAAAAGAAACCATATTTCAATATTGTTGTACAATAATCCAAATCTACACTTCATATACCAAATAACTTTAGAGTACAGCTTGAATATCATACAATTTTGTGGCTTACAGGAAGGAATTATCTTGTATTTTTGACAAAAACAAACTGTTGGCTTGTTTTGCCACTGAGATAATCTTTTTCAAATCAATACTTTTTGAACACATTGCAGAAACATGAACACAGAGTAAGGAAAGTAATAAATAAATAAACTAAAATTTAGTTCCATTACTTTTTTAAAATCTCTCTGAATGTAATATTAGTATAAAGATATAGTAAATATGGCAAGCTTAAACTTCTTTTTTAACTTAATTATATCCTTTGAAGTAGTTCAATCAGAGCAAGGAGAGAAGTTTAATAAGGTGTTTGAATTTTCTCCAGAGACCTATTTAATTTTAATTATGCAGTAATTTGCTCAATATCAAGATTTGGACCTTAATGAAAATTAAATTTAAAATTATCTTGAAAGAAGCTTTTAACATATGAGATATATGCTATAATAAATACATAAAAGTTTTTCTGAAGCTGTCATTTAGAAAATCATTAATTTGCACATGTGAAATATGGCTATTTCCCTAGCATGACTATTACCCTTTGAACAACAACCACGAAACAATATATTCAAAAAAGAGTTGCTTGGGTGATATATTAAAACTGATATCCTAATACTTAAGGAAATGAGCCTTATATTATACACTTTGTAAGTATTTCTGTTTCATTTTTCCTTCCAAGAAAATATTAAAGAAGATAAAGGAAATTAATGGTCCACTTCAACATCAACTTCAATCTGTGAAGTATGTAAAATATTAAATAAACAAAAAAAGAATGAATGAAAATTCATTATTCTGTCTGATTTCTCTAGATTAGAGTTTTCATGCTTAGATGTAGTCTGACAGCTAGATGAATAAGTGAATGCACTCTCCTCTCAAACTGATATAAGTACAGTATATAATGTGAACTCTAAAGTGCTAATTTCTGGATTTTAGGCTCAGTGGATGAACATATGGTGCTTATAAAACAGTTAATTAATCTCCATGACCACATGATACATCCTCAAGCATGAATAACTTAGCAAACATCTTATTACTATTGTTGAAAAACTGAGTAAGAAAGTGTGCTCTACTGTCAGTTTTCACTAAGAAAAAGAAGCTACTATACAAAAAGAAAACAATATGTTAAAAGAACATACTGGAAACATAAAGAATATCCTGAAAGATGAAGGATGTCTAAAATTATTTTTATAGCCAGCATGTAAATTTGAGTAATAGGAAAAGGTAACTTTTATGAATTTTATGCTGGATGTACACTTGTTCATGTTAGAGCAGTGGCTCAGAACCTATGGAGAGAGGTACCAGGCAAGAGAGTTCATTCACTCATTGCTTCACTTAATACATATTATGAACACTTAATACAATTGTGTTGATAAAGACTTGAATTTGGCTATTCACCTTTACTGTAGGAAACATAAAACCACAGTTTGTCTTAACTTTGCCTAGGGGAAGTGCAAAGTCCAGCCATGGAGAAAAGAATTCCTACAGAAATTGAAAGACCTGCAGAAACTGATCTGAAGCTGAGACCAGAAGCACAAGTGGAAATGTCCAAGCAAAGATTAGGGTGTGAAAAATTGTGTGTGTGTTTGTGTGTATGTGTGTGTGTGTGTGTGAAAGAGAGAGAGAAAGGTGACTTGAGCTGCAAATTTTAAAAAGTTAGCTATTTTCATTATAGCTGAGGCACAGAATCATACAATGGGGTGAAAGCTATGGTAATGCAAGTCCAGGAATCCATATGTATATGTGCACCAACTACTCATAGAACAAATAGTATGTATTTGCACAGTTTATTGTTTTCCAAATGAAAATAATAAAATGCAAATGTATTTAAACTGTATTGCTGAAATCAGATTATCATTTTTTTTTTCAAATGGACACTGAAAGGTCAATGGCTGTGAAATAGTAACAATCTCTAATTTGGTAAATTTTAAAATGCCCTGAAGTATCAGTAGCCATTTTCCTAGGTTGTCTAAAAACTCCAACAATATCTAACAGTGGTAAAACATACTTTCACACAAATTTGTACCATATTCTATGGGTTAAGTAGTCCAAATATGTGAGACACATTAATGACTCTATGATATCAACATGATTCACAGTATACTATGAAATTCACTTTTATTTTCACAATTATGGACAAAAATACATTTATAAGATTAACTGCAGGAAAGATAAGTAAGAAATGACAATGTGAATAGAGCGTGGTAGTAGAGAGGATGTCTAGAAAAGTGGAAGCCAGTTTGGCAAAATTAGAATAACCATCTTTGGTAACTATAGAAGGTAAAGGACAAATACGTTTCAGATGATTTCAGGCTTTTTAACCTGAGAAACTTGGACCATCAAGGTGGGCCTATTTTTAAGAAAGATACTTGCCTGAATTCCTGTCAAATATTCAGCAAAAAAGAAAAGAAAAATTCAAATATGCCAATTCTATGAATATGAGGAAAGCTGCAAGAGGCATTTCCATGACAAACTCATCTGTAGCCTGGGAGATGAATTTCAGCATTTCGAACATATAGTTACAAGATACTCAAATAAAAATGTCAATTAAAATTTACTACTATCATGAGCTTCTGTGACAGCCTCATTCCTTCATATTTTATTGTCATTCTTTCTTTTTTCGGTGGACATCTTGGTCTATGATTTATCATGCTACCGGCTTTGCCTACACTTTCTGTGGGTTACATGCTGCCTTTTTCAGGATAGCTTCAAAATGAGTAAGCCTCAAACAAGGTTTTGGTGAGAATAAGTTTCTCTGGGTTTTGTTGACACACACTATAATCATCTAAGCAATATTTAGCCACACTGGGGGAAAAGAGGCACTGGATATCCTGAAAGCCTCCTTCCTACACTGATTGTAATTGGGAAGAGTATGGTGTTCTTTTGCTTGAAGTTTTGTGTAAGCAGTTGTCAAAAATAAAAAGTTAACTAGATACACTACCATATGTAAAATATATAGCTACTGGGAACCTGCTGTGTAGCACAGGGAGCGCAGCTTGGTACTCTGTGATGACCTAGATGGGTGGGATTGGGGGGGGGACGGTGGGAGGGAGGTCCAAGAGCAAGGGGATATAGGTATACATATAGCTCATTCACTTCATCATACAGAAGAAACAAACACAGCACTGTAAAGCAATTTTACTCCAATAAAAAAAAGTTAACAGGGCTTCCCTGGTGGCGCAGTGGTTGAGAATCTGCCTGCCAATGCAGGGGACACGGGTTCGAGCCCTGGTCTGGGAAGATCCCACATGCCACGGAGCAACTAGGCCCATGAGCCACAACTACTATCTGGAGCCTGTGCTCTGCAACCAGAGAGGCCGCGATAGTGAGAGGCCCGCACACCGCGATGAAGAGTAGTCCCCTCTCGCCGCGACTAGAGAAAGCCCTCGCACAGGAACGAAAACCCAACACACCCAAAAATAAATTAATTAATTAAAAAAAAAAGTTAACAATTGAGAGTCTTAGAGTGTGTTGAAAGACTCCCTATGAGTCAAGAAGCAAGAACTAATCTGAAACCCACATGCCCACTCCTCACACTCACATGCACTTGGAGAACATCCTTGGAGACCTTACTCACTCACCACCTGACACGCTAAAGTCAGAGGTTATAAAACATGTCATTGTGATTGACATGTGGAAATGTCTGTTGACCTTATTTTTGCAAGTAATAAATAACCCTATTTAATTGCGTCATCTTGACATATCTGTGGTCTCAGATTTGCTTAGCAACCAGCACATCTCTGTGCTTGGTGAAGCCAGTAATAAGCAAAATCAGCCCAGATGGAACCAAAGAAGCAGAACTAATTATTTGAGAACTATATTCTTCCCTTTGGTATGATTTTAATCTCTACCTTCTATACAAAATTAGATTTATTTCAGAGAATAAAATGGATGTGGATTGCTCTGTGATTTGCAGTTTTCAAGTTTGGAGAACATGGTGGCACTTGCATAGCCAAAGATAAACAATTTAGTCCTTTATATTCAGTATTATAAATCAACATTTTTAATATTAGCTATGACCCCAATACCCTTTTAACGGCCATTTCAGTTATTGCAACAAGAATCAAGGGTCATTTCTTCATTAGAAAGGTAATAGTTTTTAAACAGGAGTATGAATGAGCTAGATAAAAAAGAGACCAATCGTTGTAATAAGCCAGGCAATTAAAGGGATGATAGTGCCATGCTATATCAACTAGATAATTATGAACACAATTTCAGAGCATAAATACTAATAATTGGAAAATTTTTATTTGTGTCATATTTTAATAACTGTGAAAATAAATACCAATGAATTTGGTTTACTCATAAATATACTCATGAAATGCATGTTACTGCCGTCATCTCACAGAAAAACAGAAAAAAATATTTTTAATACCTAAGAAGTTAAATATTTTTCAAATTGTCTTGGGATTTTGAGATCATTCTTCTAGAGATTTCCTTTTTCCATTAATTAATAGCAGAGCTTCACCTCTCTGTCTCAACTGTATCTTTGGCAGTTTGCAGCATTGAAGTCATAACAGTTCCTGCATTTAACAGGCTGGAGCAACAGTGACATCAATCCCATTTTTCCTTCCAAATATTTACATACTTTTAAAGAAATAAAAAATAAACAGATCAGGGTTAAAAGGTGGCCATACTGTCTCTGAAGATCTCAGTATTAACAGCAGAGTAGACTGACACACCTTCTATTAACTGAGTGCCCTATAAGCCTAAATACACAGGGGGTGTTGATGTCAACAGGGCTAAAGAGAGCCAGATATTGCATGCTGTAACATTGTCAGGTCAGCCAGGTTCTGAGAAGTCAAAAATAAAAAGTTAAAGATATATCCAGTTTTGTTCTCCTATCACCACTGCAGCACTACTTTGCATTTATATAAGCCTTTCTACAGTATCGTGGACAGTTTCATCACCATCATTAAGCAATACTATTAGACCTTTGTGACTCTAGTCCACCACCCTCATTTAACTTCTGAAACAGAATATTTTTAAAAACATTTTCACTGTTTTCATTTTGCTTCTCTGTTGAAGATTTTAGGAGAATATTTTAAGCAGACATAAATAATAATAGGCAATTACAAATTACAACAGTATACACACAGCAAATTATTCTCTTCACTAAATGGTGAAAAGTGAGAACTAAGGCACTTTACTTTGGTGTTATAAAAGTTCTTTAACAACCTAGGGTGTGGAGAAAAGGGAACCCTCTTACACTGTTAGTGAGAATGTAAATTGTCACAGCCACTATAGAGAACAGTAAGGAGCTTCATTAAAAAACTACAAACAGAACTACCATATGACCCAGCAGTCCCACTCCTGGGCATATACCCAGAGAAAACCATAATTCAAAAAGGTACATGCACCCCAATGTTCATTGCAGCACTATTTACAATAGCCAGGACATGGAAGCAACCTAAATGTACATCAAAGGGGGAATGGATAAAGAAGATGCAGTACATATAAAGAATGGAATATTACTCAGCCATAAAAAGGAACGAAATTGTGTCATTTGCAGAGACATGGATAGACCCAGAGACTGTCATACAGATTGAAATAAGTCAGAAAAACAAAATCATATATTAATGCATATATGTGGAATCTAGAAAAAAGGTACAAATGATCTTATTTGCTTATTTCAAAGCAGAAGTAGAGACACAAACATAGAGAGCAAATGTATGGATACCAAGGGGGAAATGGGGGAGGGGTGGGATGAACTGGGAGATTGGGATTGACATATATACACTATCGATACTCTCTATAAAATACTTAATGAATGAGAACCTACTTTACAGCACAGGGAACTCTACTCAGTGCTCTGTGGGGACCTAAATGGGAAGGAAATCCAAAAGAGATGGGATATATGTATATGTGTAGGTGATTCACTGTGCTGTACAGCAGAAACTAACACAACATTGTAAAGCAACTATATACACCAATAAAATTTAATTAAAAACAAAAAACAACCTAGGAATTTGTCCACTTGTGTTACAGTATAATACAGTATGATTAATCCAGTTTCACTCATAAGATTCAGCATAATGTGTCAATTTGCTAAAATATAAAAATGTGACATCACTGTGTGAAAATGAATAAAGGAAAAACCTCATTCAAAATGGAGTCATGACACCCTGAAGGGGCTCTACCATTTGTCGTATCTTACTTTACATAACCCAGCAGGAAGAAGGAAGATTTTCTCCTCACTCGGCAACAACACCGCCAATGAGAAACTGCTGCAACTCAGTCAATGAGAAGCCACCACAACTCTGAACTCTTGCTCCCCTGTAATGAACTTTTATTCAAAACAGGTAATCCTAACTTCCTCCTTTCCTCTGTACAAGAACACTCTTCTCCTTTGTTCTCCAGACTTGCCTATGGTTCACTATTGTTTGCATGTCCCAAACTGCAATTCCTCTGCTATTCCCAAATAAACTTGATTTTGCTCACTAAACTGCTTAGTGTTTGTTTTAAAAGTCGACATTACTTTGTGTCAGAAGTGGGGTCTGAAACAGACAAACCCCTGAGGAACTAATCACCCTGAAAACCAGGCGTGGTACTCACTTGAGCCCCTTTGCTCTCTGCCTCCATGAATCGTATTTTTTCCTTTTGATATGGTAAGTATCCTCTTGGATTACAGCTCTCTCCTTTTTGCCAAGCTTTCCAACTTTATTCTGGATCTGTTTTTGTTTTTATGAAGGCATCACCCTTTTGATGAGTACTCATTTGTTTTCGGAATCTCTGGTTTTTAAGCATGGTATCCCAATCTCCTATGTTATCTAAGGAGGGTGTTCCTACTGGGACCCAGGACAGTTTTATATTTAAAAACTGTAGTCCCTCCTCATGCACATTTTTAACTAAATGGACCAACCTAACCAAAGATAATTTAGAAATTCAACAGTCATTATGTGGAACTTTGATCTCCCCAAACCTGTTTTTCATAGAACTAAACTTGAAGACTTTGGCCCTAAAATAAAACAAACTGAATGGAATGCCTATTTCATTTGGTTCCTTGAGGCTTTCAAATGTGTTCAAAATCCAAAAATACCTCTTTACAAAATACTCATTCAAGTTGACTGAGGCAAATAAATAACTAAGAAAAGATACAAAGGCATCAGAGGCCTCTTCACCCCCTTTACACTCCCATACCAACTTACTTTTTCCCCTACTGCATCTGCCTCTTCTCCTGTGTACTCTCTACTTTCACATTCTAATTCTCTCACCAAACTTTCTTTTTTCTCCAATACCCACCACTTCCTCTCTCAACACATGGGTCCTCCTAAAGTTGACAGGACTCTTAGGAATTATTTCATAAGCTGTTATATTATTCCTTTAAACAGCCAAAGGAAAACTAAAATTAAAAATTAATTTTAAAAACTTGCCAAATTCTGGTAAATATCAAAGCTACACTCTACACTTTAAACCCTACTCCAAACCTGCAGACGGGATCCTCAGAGAAACCTGGCAGAAGTCAGAAAGAGGTGAAAAGTCTTACTGGAATTAGCTCTTCCAAATCTCTGTCTGTAGTGTACAGTTGAGAGAGAAAAATAAAATTTTATGCTGTCCCTTCCTTTCAAGTCCAGACCCATTGGTTATTGATTCTTTCTCTCCTAGGGATAGCTATTGCTTTATTGATTGTCTCATTTTGTGCCCTAAGTGCTTGGCTTTACTTTCTACCTGCCTAGAACATACAGGTTCCTTCTTTTGGCTATCACTGGTAGTGACTCTGGATCTTGGGATGGTAATAACCTTTTTTACCCTCTTTGAGGATGACTCTTGAGTCCATGGAGTTATTTAATACTGTCAGAAATATTTCCTGTTTGTCCTGGCTGAAACCTGACAAGATATAGAAAGGATCTAATAACTCTATAACCAGAAATTTGGCCCAAAGGGTAGCTAATATTCAGAACTGTAATAGGGAAGAACAAATCTGACTCCATATTGGATCTATTTCTTTTACTTTAAACTTTGTATTCTACTGCTTTTGCTACAAGTTAAAAATGTTGCCTATAGCCTGAAGTATACAGGATAGTCAAAATCTCAAGGCTCTGACCTTTAAAGGTATACACTTTTCCATAAATATAGAGATAAAAAAGTTTCAGAACAGAGAATAACACTTGTCTTTCTGGAGGATTATAGGAACATCGTGACCTGACCTCCAAGCACAGCTGCAAGAACAAAGGATTCCAACACCAAGAAGTCTGCAACAACCAACCACATTTATTTCCCTTTTAATATGAAAGAAACCCGAATTCTAACTCAGGTAAGATACTTTGGGACACTAGTCCACCATCCTCACAGTCTGCTGACTTTCCAAATAAAGTCACTATTCCTTGCCCCATCAACCTGTCTCATCATTTACTGGCCTGTCCTGTGGCAAGCAGTAGGAGCTTGGACTCAGTAACACAACCTGATAGGAATTTTCTATGAGAAAAAAGTATTTTTCTAGAAATTATCAAAAATATTCATAAAATTGCCAAGCTACATAATGTTAATATAAAAAAAGTTGATGATTGCTTACTTCTTAGCTTTCACTGGAAATTAAAGGTTTCTATGGGCTAAAAAACTTCTAATATATGTGGTTAAAGTTACTAGAATAATAACAAAAATATATCCATATGCAAGAAAAGATGTGTGTTTTCAGTAAAAGAAGGTGTGAGGAATCAAAATGCACTTTGTTGAGAAAAGAGAAAGTTATTTTTTCCTAAGAGAGGCTGGTTATTTCAGAATGGGAAAGAGAAAAAAAAACCATAGGACAAAATCTGAATGTAAAGAAGAAAGCTGTAGAAGGTTTGTGGAAAAGGAATCTTTGGAAAGGAATTGCATGCATGGTCAGGGCTGGCTAAGACTGGAGTGAAATTAATTGAGTGAATAAACTTTACAATTAAAGGTAAATTCGTACAATTAGAATCTGGTTTTCACTCTATTAAAAGGAGTAAGTTTGCTTTCACTATTGGTCTGCTCCTGAATAGAGATTATGAAAGGTTTTTCTTTACCTCCTGAAGTAATCTGCCTAGAAAACAAAGGTCTGCATTTTATCAAAATAACTCCCCATGCTTCCCATTGTCTATATCAGGTCTTTGATTACTTAGAAAAACAGAGTCTTTTGCTCAGAACTATGTAATCTTCTAAGTTTGCCTTTGAAATCTTTTTGTCACTTTGGTTAAATAGATAATTAAGAACTGTTTCATAATAAACTGTGACTCAATTTAGTCAAATATCCAAAACCTTTTGATATAATTTACAAACTTCCCAAAAATCAAATCTTAAATAAAATCTTTTGGAAAAAAACTTCGAGAATTTTCAGAATGCCCCTTGAACATCTCAAAGTACTGTTATAAAAAAAGAGATATTAAACTTATTTGGTTTATTTGACATGTTAAATTACATGGGAAGCATTGTCAAATAAGGAGAAATACTAAGCCTTCTTTATGTTGTATTTTATATAGGTATATGTTGATTGTCTTTGAAGCTTTGTTACATACCTGTAAACTGGACTGTATCCTGAATTATAGTTTGCTCAGGTGCCTGGCTACGACTCTCCAAACTACCATTTCCAATTTTCTTCCACCCTTCAGATTTGGAATCAGTAAAGAACAAAAAACTTCCCTTGAATCTCCTTGGAAGGGACTATACTAAGTCCTCCTCACTAAATTTCAGGGACTTGAATTTGGATACACATCTCAAAGATGACATTTAATTCTACACAAATGCTGAACACCTCTGAATCAGATTGACGAGGAAGAGAAATACCTGACATCAATATAGACTGCCGGATCAAGACTTCACACTTTAAATAAAAAAACATTCTTCTTCCCTTTCTTTCCTTTATTCTGGCATTGGCCTGGAAAGATAAACACCAACATCTGTATCTCCCAGGTTATTGCTAAAGGAGGTAAATTTTCAGACTGCTGGATTTACCAGCAAAAACCCTGATCTGTCTGTGATTCCAGAGACCACCCTAATCCATTTCTCTGACTCTAGTTAACACCCAAACATGGGGAAATTTGTGTCCAGGCTCTTTGCAAATAAAGGGACACAAGGCAAGAGTAACCAGAGTAAAACTTCCTGTGTGGTCTACAGACCCTTAGAATTTCACTGGCCTCCATGGCTGTCACTTTTCCAGTACCAAGCCACAAATTCAGATGGAAACAACCCAGACACATACATGATGCTGGTTTGCTTCCACAGGAAGAACCTTTCTCCCTTGGGTCAGAGTAAGTGCCAATGAACTTACGATCAGAAATCTCTCCCTAACATTAGGAGAGCTATTCAATTCCATGCCAAAGCAATAGCAGCCCAACAACAATCGCTTGACTCACTGGATAAAACAGCTTTGGATAATTACATAGCCCTTGATTACCTACTTGTTGAACAAGGAGGTTTTTATGCCATAGCAAATACCACCTGCTGCACATGGACAAATGTCTCTGGAAAAGTAGAAACTCAAATATACAAGATGAGGGAACAAATGCACTGGTTACAACAAATTTCACCTAACTCTCCATGATCCTTTAACTCTCCATGATCCATTTGTTTAGTTGGCCACCTTCAGGCCTAGAGTCCTGATTTAGAACCATCATACAAACTGATTTCTCATATTACTTTTAACTCTGCTTTACACACTGTTGTTTTTCTTTCTTTTTTTTTTTTTTTTTTTTTTTTTTTTTTTTTTTTGCGGTACGAGGGCCTCTCACTGTTGTGGCCTCTCCCGTTGCAGAGCACAGGCTCCAGATGCACAGGCCCAGCGGTCACGGCTCACGGGCCCAGCTGCTCCATGGCATGTGGGATCTTCCCGGACCGGGGCATGAACCCGTGTCCCCTGCATCGGCAGGCGGACTCTCAACCACTGCACCACCAGGGAAGCCCCTACACACTGTTTTTAAGCTTTGTATTTATTGTCTATCAAATTCTTGTAGAAACAATGTACTCAACAAGGTGACGCTAGCTTAACGCTTCTAGATGATCTCCAACACTTATGAACTTGATAAGATAATAGACTTTAGATGAGAAATGTCTGAGAGTTCTCCCTCCTATCCTCCCTTGTTACTGAAATATGGCTTCAGTGGTTTCCAATCTGTACACTTTCCCTCTGATATGAGACATGACAATCAGGAAAGGTCCCTCCTGGCATGGAGGGACAAATCCACTAAACAGGAAAAACCTGACTCTTGATCAGTGATGCATTTGAGGAAAAATCTTAATCAAAAAAAAAAAAAGTGAAAATGAATACAGGAAAACCTGATTCAAATGGTGTCAGGAAGCCCTCATGGGGTAGCTTTCATGTGTGTATCACCACTCGCAGCTTACTTTACATCCTCCAGCAGCAAGAAGCTGTCTTTACATACCCCAGGAAGAAGGAAGATTTTCTCCTTGCCCAGCAACAATCCACTTAATGAGAAACTACAACTCAGTGAGAAGCTTCCACAACCCTGAATTCCTGCTCTCCTCCAATGAACTTTGATTCGAAACAGTTCTTTCCAACACCCTCCTTCCTCTATAAAAAGAAAGCTCCTCTCCTTTGTTCTCCAGACTTGCCTATGGTTAGCCATAGTTTGCATGTCTCTTGCAAAATGCAATTCCTCTGCTATTCCTGAATAAATTTGATTTTGCTGGCCAAACTTCTTACCCTTTTGTTTTAAAGGTTGACAATTGCAACTGAGTCGTCCTGAGCTTGGAATAAGAAAATTAAGAGTAATGAAAGCTACCTTAACCAGAGCGATGGCTGGTTATGCTTATTCTGAAAGCTGGGGTGAAATTATTTCTTTGGGTTGGCTACTATGTAACAAAGGAAAATTTAATGTCTCTATTTTTTTTCTGAAATGATTACACATTTAATCAATAAGGAATGTTTGCAGAAGAACGTCTTACTTTGAATTTGACAGCCCTATATAAAGCACAGCTCTAAACAGAAATATCTCAGCATTGGCAGTCAGAACTCCAATTAAAAAAGTGTAGAAAGATTACTTTAAACCAGCTTTATTCCTTGAATCCTCCACTCTTATCAATGTATTTCCACATCAAATCCATCCATCTCAATGTTATCTAAGGCTATGCTTTGAGGCATAAAAATGAATGTAGAAGAATTTTTATATTTTCATGACATATTATTAAAATTCCAGGAGATTGAAAAACTTTGGACATTTCTTAAAATTCAACATAACTTTCTTTTCTAAAACCTGACATGAAAACTGTATATGTCATCACATTCTCTAGCTTTCTTACTCCAAAAGGTATTGGTATCAGTTGTGGAAGTCAAAATTAACAAGAAGGATAGGGGAGAAAAATAATCTATCAAGTACTTATATAGTTTTAATACTGCCTTAAATATTTTTAATATTGCCTTAAATATTGCCATATATAGTCAAAATATATTACAATATATTTAAACACATATAATGTTTATACACAATTTAAATTATAATTATATATGCATAATTTCAAATTTGATTCCCATAAACATATACCAATCTTAGTAAAACTATTTTCATTTCAGGCATAAGGAAATTGTAATTGAGAATAGCAAAATTATACATCTAAGATCTCAAAGCTTGAGTATTTCTTCTTCATTTTAATATCAGAGGATAAAAGCTCAGAGAAGTTATGTGACTTCTCACAAGGTCATACAGAATTTAGAAGTGAAATTGGAAGTTCTCCTTCTACTACACCACTGTGTTTCCAAAAAATAAGAAGACAGAGCTTTTCTTAATCTAATTCTGAGTCAAACCATCTGTTGGGATTCTTGCATTATCACCCATTAATCCCAAAACTGCAACCCAAGTACCCTCTACCCTGCATTTAGTTTCACGTTGGTTTTTTTGTTTATTTGCTTGTTTCAGAGGTGTGGAGCGATATCTAGAAAAGTTAAATAAAATTACCTGAGGTCAAACAATCAAAATTGCAGATTTAGATTCAAACTCTGTTTTTTCTTCTTCTCAATTCACTTGACTCTTGCCTCAGGAAAGAGTGGCAATATCATTTATTTAGTACTAACTGTTGAATAGACATTGGTAATATACCCAAATATCCTGTAAAAAAAATCTTAAAATTTTGGATTCACAAAACACACATGAGTGGTCCACCCTTGTTGTTAATTCTACACAAGAGCCCTGATAGAAGTAAATTGGGGAATTTTCTTACAGCCCTAATAATTTTTCAGAGAAAATGAGCCCACCGGGTGTTCTGTTTTTCATTCCATAAAGTAAATTGGTCAATATCTTTCAACTAATAATGAGAATCCATCATTACCTATATCCTTGGGTAGAAAATTAACATTTTCTATATATAAGAGAATTGTTTATATCATATCCCAATAGTAATAAACCTATAAACAAAACAAATATGAATAAAGCTAAACAACAAAATCTATTATATAATGTATTTTCTGAGTATGTCATAGAATTGGTGCTAGTCATCCTCATCTCCCTGTATTGGTGAAATACTTACACAGGAAAAACAAAGACTCCTAACAACAACCTAAGGCACTGCAGCACCCTGAAGTGAGTTTTACTCACCCCAAGTAAAATTATGTTCATTAGTATTTTCCCAATATGGGAATTTTGTTTTATGTTAATATTTTGAAATTATATTCTACTCATTTTTTGTAGGCTAATTATGTTGTTCAAAAAAATAATAGGAATACTAAATTTACCAAGTATGTGTGATAAAGCAAGGTTTATATACTTTATAAGAAATTGCTTCCAGAATGTTACAGTCATATTTCAAAGCATAAGTAAAAGTCATTTTCAGTTGACTAATTGCTGATCAGGAAGTTTGAAGGTTATTTTGTATTTCACTGGCATCCTCTATCTGAATTCTCTCTTCTGACTCCTATTAAATTTTCTTATTTTGAGTCTTAATGTCTTTTTATATATGAGGTCTTTTTGAACAGGTAAATAGTTTTAAGGGTGAGAGAAACAACAGAGTTTAAGAAACTTGTAGTCGGGCTTCCCTGGTGGTGCAGTGGTTGAGAGTCCGCCTGCTGATGCAGGGGACGCGGGTTCATGCCCTGGTCCGGGAAAATCCCATATGCCGCGGAGCAGCTGGGCCCGTGAGCCATGGCCGCTGAGCCTGCGCGTCTGGAGCCTGTGTTCTGCAATGGGAGAGGCCACAACAGTGAGAGGCCCGCATACAGCAAAAAACAAAAAAAAAAGAAACTTGTAGTCATTCTGCTAGTCTACTAAAGCAGGGATTTGAATCTTCATCTCTAGAGTCATTTATCTAGCTATGCCACTAGACTGCACGTAGTACGCATTACCAACATATTATTCCAAAAGTGTTATCTTTCAAGGCAATGAAATTATGGTGCAGTCTTCTATTTTTAGGATGTGAGTTCCTGAAGCTGTCTTCAATTCCAAAATATAGCCTTCTTAGGAAGGCAATTAAGGAAGGCAACCTCTTTCTCTCAAAAAGTTTTTTAAATTAAAAAAAGAAAAACAGAAGCATCTGAATATCTTGACATAGGCTTTTAAGTGCAAATTCTTAAATATTAGTCATTATATCATAATTTACAATCATTATAATAATTATTATTTAAATGTGTTGCTCTACTTAGTGTTATAAAACTACTCCGTGAAACTGTGTGTGTGTTTCAGTGTGTGTGTGAGTGTGTGTGTGTGTGTGTTAGGTAATAAAACTATATTATAATACACATACTCCTTGGTATTAATCTTTTGCTTAACAGTGTATTATATATTAGGTATCATATATGTCACTAATTATTCCTCTGCAAACTTTTTGATGCCCACTTATATGTGGAATCTAAAAAATAAAACAAAACAATGAATATAACAAAACAGAAACAGATCACAGATACAGAGGACAAACTAGTGGTTAACAGCAGGGAGAGGGAAGGGGGAGGGGAAAGGATAAGGGTAGGGGATTAAGAGGTATAAACTACTATGTAAAAATAAACAAGCTATAAGGATATATTGTACAGCACACAGAATACAGACAATATTTTATAATAACCTTAAATGGAGTTAACCTATAAAATTATTGAATACTATGTTGTACACTTGAAACTAACATAATATTTTTAATCAACTATATGTCAACAAATATATATTGAGAGAGTTAGGATTCACCCTCAGAAATGCTGACTTACTTAGTTTGGGTGAAGTAGGAAAATATGTAGCTTTATCAAGCTCCTCAACTGATTTTGATGAACAGTCTTAGGAACTACTAGTATAATTGTACTGATGTGTTTTTAAATCAATCATTTATTTTTAGACATTTAAGCTCTTCACTTTTTCAAAATTGTAAACTGTAATCTTTTGTACACATGGCTGTCTTCCAGAGTTCATTTCTCCAAGTAGAATTGCTACAATGTTTACTAGATGTTGCTAAATTTGCTGCTTTTCCTTTCTAATATTCAATCTCCAAAGGTATACTCACAGTGACCAAAATAAATGTAAGTGTATGTTAATTACTTCTAAATTATATTTCAGAGAATTTACTTAGGGCATAAGATTATATTTTTACTTTTTTCTTAGCCTGATAGTTGGCAGAGTTTCAGTTCACACATCAAAAAGTGAGCATTTTAAGATGACTCATATTTGTTTTTTCATTGTCTGTCTTTTCTATAATGTAAAATCTCCATGAAGGCATGAATTTCTGACTATATTGTTTACTGCTGTTATCTCCAACACCACAAACAATGCCTGATACATGGTAGGTAATAAAACAATATGTGTTAAACTAATTAATGAATCATTTTTCCATATATCCAGTTAAGCAATCTAAGAAATTTGGGTCATCACTTCCTGGATTCCTGCTTATCAAACTCTCTTCTATCCCAATTCAAAATTCAGTGAATTGGGAAGCTCTGTTGCATTTGCTCTACACAACAGATTTTTTCCTTCACACTGATTTCACCATCTCTACTTCATTTTTTTTGAGTCTCCTAAGCATTTTGTGAGCAAATTTCTTCAGCCTCTACTTCCAACACTCTTCCACACTCAACAGAGTAAATCTTCTAATCTGATCTCAAAGTGCCTGCAATTTTCCAGCAATCTAACTCTTATTACCAGCTACCCTTCACATCCATACACAGTACAAATACTTCAAATTTCTCATTGGAGAATTGATCATTCATTTATCTGTCTTCAAGTTCACTGAACTTTTCTTCTGTCATATTCAAATTTCTCTGAAGCCCAGTTAGTAATATTTTTCTTTTTAATTATTGAGTCAGTACTCAAAATACCTGTAAGTCTTGTTAGGGTTTGTTTTAGGCTTTTTTTTTTTTTTTTTTTAAAGTTAAGACTTTATTTATTTTTGGCTATGTTGGGTCTTCGTTGCTTCGTGTGGGCTTTCTCTAGTTGTGAGCAGTGGCTACTCTTCGTTGCAGTGCACGGGCCTCTCACTGCCGTGGCCTCTCATTGTGGAGCGTGGGCTCTAGGAGCACGGGCTTCAGTAGTTGTGGCTCGCAGGCTCTAAGAGCGCAGGCTCAGTAGTTGTGGCACACGGGCCCAGCTGCTCCGTGGCATGTGGGATCTTCCCAGACCAGGGCTCAAACCCGTGTCTCCCGCATCGGCAGGCGGACTCTCAACCACTGCGCCACCAGGGAAGCCCTAGGCTTTTTTTAGGGTGGCATAGATTAGGTCTTATTTTCTGGCATGGACCTTACTCCTAGGATTCAGCCTTTCTAGCATATCAAATATACACAGGAATGTATATGAGGAGTTAACATGGTCTCTCCACTCGTGCTTGTCAGAACCTCAATGTCCCCAAAGACTAATTGATCCCTAGTATTTCTTCCCACCTTTTAACTCTAGCATTTGTTCTGTTGTAGGATTCCTGTAGTCTCACCCTGCAAATATATAACACAGTCCTCACCCAATTTCTCATAATAAACCACACACAGAATTTGAGGTCTCCTCTCCTCACAATCACCTTTTCTCCTGTGCTCAGGTCCAACTGACTTGAACTGTAATTTCTGCTTCTTCAGCTCAGTGAAACCATTTTGCTCTTCTTAGTCCTTAGTTTACTACTCTGTGGTTAGGAACTGCCCCTATCCATAGAGTTAGAGATATCATGGGGCTCACTGCATAAATTTACATTTTGTCAGGATTAAAAATCTCACAGAGAAAAATCTTACATTCACTATACTCCAGTTTCTGAAAACAGTTGCTTCATGCTTTCTGTCCAGTTTTACAGTTATGTAAAGTGGAAGAAATAGTCTGGCACTCATTACTAGGTCATAATCATAAGTGAAATACTCAAAGCAGTTCATTATTATTACTCATTTGTATTTAATTTAACTTTGTAGCCCATAATAATCTGTCAGTCAACACTGGCTAAAAAGTATGTAGTGGGGGGGGAGGAGTCTGAAGGGAATTTAATACAAGCAAGCTGCAAAAACCTCTAAGATACCATTTAAGATTTTTAAATTATGCACATAAACTCCAGTATCTCAATGAATTTCCTTTGTTGCAATCATAAAATCCTATAGTTAGCCAATTAATTTTTCATATAGCTCAATGATTGAGGTACATAATTTGCTGATGGAGCAGCACAGATCATTATAACAGCTTGTTTTTCAACTCAAATCATCTGAAACTATCTATTGATGATTCAATACTACAGCTTAATAAATAAGATTCCCTTGCTCTTTTTTGCATATTTTGCTGTTTCAGTAAATTGTTTAATTATTATTCTTGCCAAGTTTTACTGACTAAGCTATATATTTTAGCTCTTGATTTTACATATTTTATTGCTCACATTACATATTTCAGAGAATTATCTCATGCATATTCTAGATTGTTGACGAAGTCAACATTACCAATTATGAGGGTCAAGTTATCTACTGGACTTTGCTCATTTTCATAATTTGCTAAGTAAGCTACATATTTAATCAAAGTCTGACGTTTGCAAAATAATGTATCATAGAATAATATTTTATTCATAAAGTTGACATAGAATAGTAATCTTCCTTTCATGCATTTTATTTCATATTTGTACTTTATTATTATTTTGCTTAAAATCGTTTTGAAAGGTAACTTATTTAACTATTTAACTATAACAGAGTAAAAGTACTAGAGGAGCTACTATTCTAGAAATAAGCTGAAACATGAAATTCTAAAAACTGTATATGGCCTCTCAAATTACTTTTTATTATTTAGTGAAAATGTCATGCACTCTCTAGGAAACATGTTTTTTGTTCATCTTATTTATAGGAAAAAATCCTTTTATAAACGGTATTAGTTTGTTGCAACTACTCTAAGAAAGCACCACAGACAAGATATGTTAAAAAACAGAAAATTTTCTTCTCATAGTACTAAAACCTAGAGGTCCAAGATCAATGTTGCAGTAGGTTTGGTGTTTGGTTTCTTCTGAGATCTACCTCCTTGGATTTCTTAATTTTTATTTTTTATTGACTTATAATTGACATTGTACAATATTAGTTTCAAGTATACAAATGACAATATTTTATGTTATGAAATGATGACCATGTTAATCTAGTTACCATCCATCACCATACACAGTTATTATAGTGTTACTGACTATATTCTTTATGCTGTATATTACATGCAAGACTTATTTATCACTAAAGGTTTGTACCTCTTATTCCCCTTCACCTACTTCAACCATAACCCCAACCCCTCCTCTGGCAACCACCAGTTTGTTCTCTTTATCTATGAGTCTGTTTTGTTTTGGTCGTTCATTTGTTTTGTTTTTTAGATTCCAGATATAATGAAATCATATGGTATTTGTCTTTCTCTGTCTGATATATTTCCCTTAGAATAATATCCTCAAGGTCCACTTATGCTGTCACAAATGGCAAGATTTCATTCTTTTTCATGGTTAATATTCCATTGTATATGTATATACCACTTTATCATCATTCATCTATCATCTATCATGTAGGATGCTTCCATACTTGGTTATTGTAATAGTTCTGCAATAAACATAGGGATACATATACTTTTTCAAATTAGTGCTTTTGTTTCCTTTGGATAAATACTCAGAAGTTGAATTGCTGGATTGTAGGGTGGTTCTATTTTTAGTTTTCTGAGGAACCTCCATACTGTTTTCCATATTGGCTGTACCAATTTACAATTCCACCAACAGTGCATGAGCGTTCCCTTTTCTCCACATCATCTCCAACACTTGTTATTTGTTTTCTTTCTGATAATAGACATTCTGACTGGTGTGAGGTGATATCTCATTGTGGTTTTGATTTGCCTTTCCCTGATGATTAAGGAAGTTCAGCATCTTTTTATGTGCATGTTGGTCATGTGTATATCTCCTCTGGGAAAATGTTTAGATTCTCTAACCATTTCTTAACTGGGTTATTTGCCTTTTTGATTTTAAATTGTATGATTTATTTATAAATGTTGGATATCAACCCCTTATTTGAGATATCATTTGCAAAAATCTTCTCCCATTCGGTAGATTGTCTTTTTGTTTTGTTAATGGCTTCCTTCACTGTGCAAAAGCTTTATAGTTTGATGTCATCCTATTTGTTTATTTTTGCTTGAAGAGACTTCTTTTTTTTAAATACTGTTAAGACTGATGTTAAAGATACTACTGCCTATGCATTCTTCTAGGAGTTTTATGGTTTCAGGTCTTACATTTAAATCTTTAATCCATTTGAGTTTATTTTTGTATATGGTGTGAGAAAGTGTTCCAGTTTGATTCTTTTGCATGTAGCTGTCCAGTTTTCCCACCAACATTTACTGAACAGACTTTTTCCCATTGTGTATTCTGACCCCTTTGTAGATTAATTGACCATTTAAGTGTGGGTTCATTTCTGGGCTCTTTGAAATGAAACTTCTTTTGCTCATCACCATACTGTTTTGATTACTGCACCTTTGTAGTAGAGTTTGAAATCAGTTTGAAATCCAGGTTGGTTCTTCTTTCTTAAGATTGCTTTGGTTATTCAGGGTCTTTTGTGGTTCCATGAAAATTTTAGGATGATTTGTTCTAGTCCTGTGAAAAATGCCATTGATATTTTGATAGGGATTGCACTGAATCTGTAGATTGCTTTGGGTGGTATGGATATTTTAACAATATTAATTCTTCCAATACATGAGCATGGTATACCTTTCCATGTATTTGTACCATCTTCAATTTCTTTCACCAATATCTTAGTTTTAAAGTACAGGGTTTTCACCTCCTTAGTTAAATTTATTCCTAGGTATTTTATTCTTTTTGATGAAATTGTATATGGGAGTATTTTCTTCATTTCTCTTTCTCATAGTTCATGATTAATGTATACAAGTTTCTGTATATTCATTTTATATCCAGAAACTTTACTGAATTCATTTATTAGTTCAAATAGGTTTTTGGTGGCATCTTTAGAATTTTCATATCTGCAAATATTGACAGTTTTACTACTTCCTTTTCAATTTGGATGCCATTTATCCCTCTTTCTTGTATAACTGCTGTGGTTCAGACTTCCAATAGTATCTCAAATAAAAGTGGTGAGAATGGGCATCCTTGTCTTCTTCCTGATCTTAGAAAAATAGCTTTCAGCTTTTCACAGCTGAGTATCATGTTAGCTGTGGGTTTGTCATATACGGCCTTTATTATGTTGAGGTACACTTCCTCTATACCCACTTTATTGAGAGTTTTAATCAAAAATGGATGTTGAATTTTGTTAAAAGCTTTTTCTGCCTCTATCGAGATGATCATGTAATTTTTATCTTTTGTTTTGTTAATGTGGTATATCATGTTCATTGATTTGCAGATGATAAATCATCTTTGTGTCTCAAATAAATCCCACCTGATTATGGTGTATGAGCCTTTTAAAGTACTGCTGAATTCAGTTTTCTAATATTTTCTTGAGGTTTTTGCATTTATGTTTATCAGGGATATTGGCCTGTGATATTCTTTTTTGCAGTGTCTTTGGCTGGTTTTGGTATTAGGGTAATGGTGGACTCCTAGATGACTTTGAAAGCATCCCCTCTGCTTTACTATTATGAGTTGCTTGAGAAGAACAGGTATTAACTCATCTTTAAATGTTAGGTAGAATTCACCCATGAAACCATTTGGTCCTAGACTTTTGTTTTGGGGGGAGTTTTTGATTATAGATTAAATGTCATTAGTGATTGATTGTTCTGTTAAGATTTTCTACTTCTTCCTGACTTAGCCTTGGGAGACTATTTCTAGGTGTGTATCCATTTCTTCTAGGTTTTCTAATTTGTTGGCATACAATTTTTCCTAGTAAACTCTTATGATCCTTTGTGTTTCTCTGTTGTTGCTTGAAACTTTTCTTTCATTTCTGATTTTATTTATTTGGGTCCTCTCTCTCTCTCTTCTTTTCTGATGAGTCTTGGCTAAAGATTTTTCAAAACTTCTTTTTAACTTTTCAGAGAACTATCCCTTTGTTTCACTGAGCTTTTCTATTGTGTGAGGGTTTTTTTTTTTTTTGGTCTCTATTTCATTTATTTTCATCTTGATCTTTATAATTTCCTTCCTTCTACTAACTTTGGGCTTTGTTTTCTCTTCTGTTTCTAGTTCTGTTAATGTTAAACTAGATTATTTATTTGAGATTTTTTTCTTGTTTCCTGAAGTAGGCCTGAATCACTGTGAACTTCCCTCTTAGAACTGCTTTTGCTGTATACCATACATTTTGGAACTTTGTGTTTCCATTTTCATTTGTCTCAAGGTATTTTTTTATTTCCTCTTTGATTTCTTCATTGACCTATTTGGTGTTAAGTAGCATGTTGTTTAGCCTAAACACATTTGTGTTTCTTTCCAGCTTTCTTCTTGTACTTTATTTCTAGTTTCATACCACTGTGGTCAGAAAAGATGCTTGATATGATTTAAGTCTTCTTAAGTGCATTCAGCCTTGTTGTGATATATCTTGACCAAATTTCCATATGCACGTGAAAATAATGTGTATTCTTCAGTTTTGGTATAGAATATTCTGGACATATCTAGTAAGTCTAACTTAAGGCCAGTATTTCCTTATTGATTTTCTATCTCAGTGAAATACCCATTGATGAAAATAGAGTATTAAAGTCCCTTACTATTATTGTATTGATGTCTATTTCTCCCTTTGTTTTTATTAATATTTGCTTTATATACTTAGGTACTCCTATGTTGGGTGCATATATGCTTACAAACGTTATATACCCTTGTTTTATTGACCCTTTATCATTATGTAACACCTATCTCTGATTCTTATTTCAGTCTTTGTTTTAAATTCCATTTTGTCTGATATATGTATACATATACCTTTTCTTTTTGGTTTCCATTTGCATGGAATATGTTTTTCCATGCCTTATCTTTTAGTCTGTGTGTCTGCTTACATTTAAAGTGAGTCGCTTATAGAGAGTCACATACAGAAGTATCTTGTTTTTTAATCCATTCAGCCATCCTATGGCTTTTGATTGGAGAGATTAGTTGATTTATATTTAAAGTAATTATTGATAGGTATATACTTATTTCCATTTAGTTAAGTGTTTTCTGGCTGCATTTGTATTTCTTCTCTATTCATTTTTTTTTCTCTTTTTCTCTTGCAGTTCAACTGATTTCTCTAATTTTATGCTAAGTTACCTATCTCGTTTTCTTTTATGTATTTACTATAAGTTTTTTCTTTGTGGTTACCATGAGATCACATGTAACATCCCATGTATATAACATTCATTTTAAGTTAATAGTAACAATTTAAAGACATTCCAAAATATTATATTGTTGCTCACTGCCCCCACACACATTTTATGTTTTTGATGACACATTTTGCATCTTTTTATTTTATTTATCCCTTTATTAATTATTACATTTTTAATGAATTTTACTACTTTGGTCTCTATCCTTCATACTTTTTTTTTTATCTTTATTTATATATTTATTTTATTAGTCATCCATTTTATACACATTAGTGTATACATGTCAATCCCAATCTCCCAACTCATCCCACCACCACCACCACCACCCGCTGCTTTCCCCCCTCAGTGTCCATCCATTTTTTCTCAACTTCTGTGTCTCAATTTCTGCTCTGCAAACTGGTTCATCTATACCATTTTCTCTGTTCCACATATATACATTAATATACTATATTTGTTTTTCTCTTTCTAACTTACTTCACTCTGCATGACAGTCTCTAGATGCATCCACGTCTCTACAAATGACACAATTTCTTTCCATTTTGTGGCTGAGTAATACTCCATTCTATATACGTACCACATCTTCTTTATCCATTCATCTGTCAATGGGCATTTAGGTTGCTTCCATGACCTGGCTATTGTAAATACTGCTGCAATGAACATTGGGGTGCATGTGTCTTTTTGGATTATGGTTTTCTCTGTGTATATGCCCAGTAGTGGGATTGCTGGGTCATATGATAATTCTATTTTTAGTTCTTTAAGGAACCTCCATACTGTTCTCTACAGTGGCTGTATCAATTTACAATCCCATGAACAGTGCAAGAGGGTTCCCTTCTCTCCACACCTCTCCAGCATTTGTTGTTTGTAGCTTTTCTGATGATGCCCATTCTAACTGGTGTGAGGGGATACCTCATTGTAGTTTTGATTTGCATTTCTCTAATAATTAGTCATGTTGAGCAGCTTCTCATGTGCCTCTTGGCCATCAGTATGTCTTCTTTGGAGAAATGCCTATTTAGGTTTTCTGCCCATTTTTGGATTGGCAGTTTGTTTTTTTAATATTGAGCTGAATGAGCTGTTTATACATTTTGGAGATTAATTCTTTGTCCGATGATTCATTTGGAAATATTTTCTCCCATTCTTAGGGATGTCTTTTCGTCTTGTTTTTGGTTTCCTTTGCTGTGCAGAAGCTTTCAAGTTTCATTAGATCCCATTTGTTTACTTTTGTTTTTATTTGCATTACTCTAGGAGGTGGATCAAAAAATATCTTGCTTTGATTTATGTCAAGGAGTGTTCTTCCTATGTTTTCCTCTAAAGAGTTTTATAGTGCCCGGTCTTACATTTAGGTCTCTAATCCATTTTGAGTTTATTTTTGTGTATGGTGTTAGGGAGTGTTCTAATTTCATTCATTTAAATGTAGCTGTCCAGTTTTACTAGCACCACCTACTGAAGAGACTGTCTTTTCTCCATTGTACTACCTTGCTTCCTTTGTCATAGATTAGTTGACCAGAGGTGTGTGGGTTTATCTTTGGGCTTTCTATCCTATTCCATTGATCTATATTTCTGTTTTCGTGCCAGTACCATATTGTCTTGATTACTGTAGCTTTGTAATATAGTCTGAATTAAGGGAGTCTGATTCCTCCAGCTCCCTTTTTTTCCCTCAAGACTGCTTTGACTATTCGGGGTCTTTTGTGTCTCCATACAAAGTTTAAGATTTCTTGTTCTACTTCTGTAAAAATATATCTTTGGTAATTTGATAGGGATTGCACTGAATCTGTAGATTGCTTTGGGTAATACAGTCATTTTCACAATATTGATTTTTCCAATCCAAGAACATGGTATATCTCTCCATCTGTTGGTATCATGTTTAATTTCTTTCATCAGTGTCTTATAGTTCTCTGCATACAGGTCTTTTGTCTCCTTAGGTAGGTTTATTCCTAGGTATTTTTTCTTTTTATTGCAATGGTAAATGGGAGTGTTTCCTTAATTTCTCTTTCAGATTTTTCATCATTAGTGTATAGGAATGCAAGAGAGTTCTATGCATGAATTTTGTATCCTGCAACTTTATCAAATTCATTGATTAGCTCTAGTAGTTTTCTGGTGGCTTCTTTAGGATTCTCTATGTATAGTATCATGTCATCTGCAAACAGTGACAGTTTTACTTCTTCTTTTCCAGTTTGTATTCCTTTTCTTTTTCTTCTCTGACTGCCGTGTCTAGGACTTCCAAAACTCTGCTGAATAATAGTGGTGAGAGTGGACATCCTTGTCTTGTTCCTGATCTTAGAGGAAATGCTTTCAGTTTTTCACCATTGAGAATGATGTTTTCTGTGGATTTGTCATATATGACCTTTATTATGTTGAAGTAGGTCCCATCTGTGCCCACTTTCTGGAGAGTTTTTATCATAAATCAGTGTTGAATTTTGTCAAAAGCTTTTTCTGCATCTACTGAGATGATCATATGGTTTTTCTTCTTCAATTTGTTAATATGGTGTATCACACTGATTGATTTGCATATATTGAAGAATCCTTGCATCTCTGGGATAAATCCCACTTGATCATGGTGTATGATCCTTTTAATTTGTTGTTGGATTCTGTTTGCTAGTATTGTGTTGAGGATTTTTGCATCTCTATTCATCAGTGATATTGGTCTGTAATTTTCTATTTTTGTATTATCTTTGTCTGCTTTTGGTATCAGGGTGATGGTGGCCTCATAGAATGAGTTTGGGAATTTTCCTTCCTCTGCAAATTTTTGGAAGAGTTTGAGAAGGATGGGTGTTAGCTCTTCTCTAAATGTTTGATAGAATTCACCTGTGAGGCCATCTGGTCCTGGACTTTTGTGTCGGAAGACTTTTAACCACAGTTTCTATTTGATTACTTGTGATTGGTCTGTTCATATTTTCTATTTCTTCCTGGTTCAGTCTTGGAAGGTTATACCTTTCTAAGAATTTGTCCATTTCTTCCAGGTTGTCCATTTTATTGGCATAGAGTTGCTTGTAGTAACCTCTTAGGATACTTTGTATTTCTGTGGTGTCTGTTGTAATTTCTCCTTTTTCATTTGTAATTTTATTGATTTGAGTTCTCTCCCTGTTTTTCTTGATGAGTCTAATGGTTTATCAATTTTGTTTACCTTCTCAAAGAACCAGGTTTTAGTTTTATTGATCTTTACTACTGTTTTTTTTTGTTTGTTTGTTTCTATTTCATTTATTTCTGTTCTGATCTTTACCATTTTTTCATTCTGCTAACTTCGGGTTTTGTTTGTTCTTCTTTCTCTAGTTCCTTTAGGTGTAACGTTAGATTGTTTACTTGAGATTTTTCTTGTTTCTTGATGTAGGCTTGTATTGCTATAAACTTCCCTCTTAGAACTGCTTTTGCTGCATCCCATAGGTTTTGGATCCTCGTGTTTTCATTGTCATTTGTCTCTAGGTATTTTTTGATTTCTTCTTTGATTTCTTCAGTGATCTCTTGGTTATTTAGTAACGTAGTGTTTAGCCTCCATGTGTTTGTGTTTTTTACATTTTTTTCCCCTGTAATTGATTTCTAATCTCATAGCATTGGGGTCAGAAAAGATGCTTGATATGATTTCAATTTTCTTAAATTTTCTGAGCCTTTATTTGTGACCAGGATGTGATCTATCCTGGAGAATGTTCTGTGTGCACTTCAGAAGTGTAATCTGCTGTTTTTGGATGGAATGTCCTATAAATATCAATTAAATCTATCTGATCTATTATGTCATTTAAAGCTTGTGTTTCCTTATTAATTTTCTGTTTGGATGATCTGTCCATTGGTGTAAGTGAGGTGTTAAAGTCCCCCACTATTACTATCAATTTCCTCTTTTAGAGCTATTAGCAGTTGCCTTATGTATTGAGGTGCTCCTATGTTGGGTGCATATATATTTATAATTGTTATATATTCTTCTTGGATTGATCCCTTGATCATTATGTAGTGTCCTTCCTTGTCTCTTGAAACATTCTAAAGTCTATCTTATCTGATATGAGTATTGCTACTCTAGGTTTCTTCTGATTTCCATTTGTATGGAATATCTTTTTCCATCCCCTCACTTTCAGTCTGTATGTGTCCCTAGGTCTGAAATGAGTCTCTTGTAGAAAGCATATATATGAGTCTTGTTTCTGTAACCATTCTGCAAGCCTGTGTCTTTTGGTTGGAGCATTTAATCCACTCACGTTTAAGGTAATTATCAATATGTATGTTCCTATGACCATTTTCTCAATCGTTTTGGGTTTGTTTTTGTAGGTCCTTTTCTTCTCTTGTGTTTCCCACTTAGAGAAGTTCCTTTAGCATTTGTTGTAGAACTAGTTTGGTGGTGCTGAATTCTCTTAGCTTTTGCTTGTCTGTAAAGCTTTTGATTTCTCCATGGAATCTGAATGAGATCCTTGCCAGTTACAGTAATCTTGGTTGTAGGTTCTTCCCTTTCATCACTTTAAGTATATCATGCCACTCCCTTCTGGCTTGTAGAGTTTCTGCTGAGAAATCAGCTGTTAACCTTATGGGATTTCCTTGTATGTTAATTGTTGCTTTTCCCTTGCTGCATTTAATATTTTTTCTTTTTATTTAATTTTTGCCAGCTTGATTACTATGTGTCTCGCATGCTTCTCCTTGGGTTTATCCTGTATGGGACTCTGCCCTTCCTGGACTTGGGTGGCCACTTCCTTTTCCATGTTAGGGAAGTTTTCTACTATAATCTCTTCAAATATTTTCTCAGGTCCTTTCTCTCTGCTCTTTCTGGGACCCCTATAATGTGAATGTTGTTGCATTTAATGTTGTCCCAGAGGTCTCTTAGGCTGTCTTCATTTCTTTTCATTCTTTTTTCTTTATTCTGTTCTGCAGCAGTGAATTCCACCATTCTGTGTTCCGTGTCACTTATCTGTTCTTCTGCCTCAGTTATTCTGCTATTGAGTCCTTCTAGTGTAGTTTTCATTTCAGTTATTGTATTGTTCATCTCTGTTTGTTTGTTCTTTAATTGTTCTACATCTTTGTTAAACATTTCTTGCATCTTCTCGATCTTGCCTCCATTCTCTTTCCGAGGTCCTCGATCATCTTCACTATCATTATTCTGAATTCTTTTTCTGGAAGACTGCCTATCTCCATTTCATGTACTTGTTTTTCTGGGGTTTTATCTTGTTCCTTCATCTGTTGCATAGCCCTCTGCCTTTTCATCTTGTCTATATTCTGTGAATGTGGTTTTTGTTCCACAGGCTGCAGGATTATAGTTCATCATGCTTCTGCTGTCTGCCCTCTTATCCTTTGTACTTGCTTTATAAGTAACAAAGCCCCTACCTTTATTATTTCTTTGCATTTTCTGTTGAGATATTTTACTTTCCTATGTTTTTTTTCCCTTCCAGTTTTGAGAAATGATTGACATGCAGCACTGTATAACTTTAAGGAGTACAGCATAATTTGGGCCTACATACATCATGAAATGATTACCACAATAAGTTTAGTAAACATCCATCATCTCACATAGCTATAAAAGAAAAAGAAAAAATATTTTTCCTTGTCATGAGAACTATTAGAATTTACTCTCATAACAACTCTTGTGGTTTGACTGATTTATCTAATTTTTTTTTTTTTTTTTTTTTTTTTTTTTTTTTTGCGGTACGCGGGCCTCTCACTGTTGTGGCCTCTCCCGTTGCGGAGCACAGGCTCCGGACGCACAGGCTCAGCGGCCATGGCTCACGGGCCCAGCCGCTCCGCAGCATGTGGGATCTTCCCGGACCGGGTCACGAACCCGTGTCCCCTGCATCGGCAGGCGGACTCTCAACCACTGCGCCACCAGGGAAGCCCCTGATTTATCTAATTTTATGTTTAGGTTCCTATCTGATTTCCTTTTATGGATTTACTGTAAGTTTTTTATTTGTGGTTACCCTGAGATCGCATGTTACATCCTAGGTATATAACATTCATTTTAAATTAATAGTAACTTAACTTTGAACACATTCCCAAGCATTATATTGTTGCTCACTGCCCCCACACACATTTTATGTTTTTGATGACACATTTTACATCTTTTTATTTTATTTATCCCTTGACTAATTATTACATTTTTAATTAATTTTACTACTTTGTTCTTTATCCTTCATACTTGCTTTATAAGTGACTTTCATATATAACATGTAGCGGGGTTAATTATGTTAGTCATGTTTTACATTACATCCCTAGTACTTACTCATCTTATAGCTGGAAGTTTGTACCTTTTGACTGCCTTCATCCTATTTCCCCTTCCCCACTCCCTGCCTCTAGTAACCACAAATCTGATCTACCCTTGCCATCAGAACCAGGCACTTTGTAGGCATCACTCATGTGGGCTGCATGCATCTGCTGGCTGTGATATGGCTATGGCTGCTATGTGGGGAAGGCAGGGTTTGGGACAATTGCCTGGCAAGGTTGTGGCTTGGTCTTTGTGCAGGGTGGGCAGAGCTCAGGAAACTTACTAGACCCAGTTATGGGTCAGCTACTGTGTGGGGATGGTGAGGCTCAGGGCATTTGCTGACCCAGTTGTGGCCCTCTACTGCACAGAAAGGGTGGGACTCAGGACATTTACCCACCCCAGCTCTGTGCCAGGTGCCACCTGATTAATTCTTGATATGCTCCTGCCGTTGAGGGTATGCTGAGGCCTGTCAGTGTTCCAAAGAGGGAAATCTCATTGAGCACCTAGTTTCAGGCTGATTAAATGCCACACACTCAGGCAGCAGCTTTTAAAGTATGCAGATATATACAGTCTTGTGCAGCTTGTCTCTGCATGTGCACTGACTTTAGTCCAGAAGCAGAATGCTGCAACTGCTGGAGCAGTTCCCAGGTTCTTTTCAGAGGGAACTGTTCCATATGTAGGAGTATATTTGTTGTATCCATGAGGGGAATTAAATTCAGGCTCTTCCTACACCACAGTCTTGAACCATCTCTCCTTGGCTTTCAGATGGCCACATTTTCTCTGTGTGTTCACATGGTCTTTCCTCAGTACACACACACCTCTGGTATCTGCAATGTATTAATCTCCTCTTATTACAATGTAATAAGATGTACAATACATCTGCAATGTATTATTCCTCCTCTTATAAGGATACCAGTCAGACTGGGTCAGGGCCCACCCCAATGCCCTCATATTCATTTAATTACAGCTTTAAGGACTGTATTTGCAAATAGTCACATTTTGCATCTGATTTACTGTGGTTAGGGCTTGAAAATATGAATTTTGGAGGAACACCATTCAGTCCTTAACACTAACTTAATGCTTAGTTACATTATTTATTTTAATCAGGGGAATAATAGAAAATTATAGAAACCACTTGGTAACAGATCTTATTATATGGACTTATTTGATTATACCACAACTATTCTCATTTTATAATTTGCTATTTGACCACATACCTAAACAAAATTTTAATGGAATTTCAAAGTGCTTTATATGTGAACTATATCTTTCATATCACTTAATTTTTATATGAATGAACTATTAGTGAATATATAAATAGCAAAAATGTAAGAAGCATTTTATTTCACAATTATACTGTACTGGAAATCTCATATAACTTAATATTCTAGAATTTCCTAAGGTTGTTTCATCTTCAATATAAAGTTAGCTGGAAGAATTTCAATGAAATACTTACATGAAACATTTGTATGTAACTATACCTTTTCCCTCCTAGATTTTAAGTCTTTGATTTAAAAATAGAAACTCATTAAAAGAAAATATGCATGTTGAAAATACATCAAGTTTTGGAATAATGAAAACCTGCTACCTTGATACTATTTCCTCTTAGTTATTAGTGATAGAACTCTTAATATTAATGTTTTAATATGTCACTTGAGATTCTCAAGGTTTAAATCAATCCTTGGAAATTGTTTGCATAATTAGTGTTTGCGTATGTGTGTTTCTGTTTTTTCTTCTTTTTGGTGAGTCTCTAGAAGTTATTCCATCAGCAAAAAGATCTTAGGAAAAAGATTAAATGCGTCTGCCTAAATGTGAAGATGACTTGTTTTCTTTTATTTGGGGGCTGTCAGGAAACTGAAAATTTTGGGGGGAAAATGGCTTATTTTATTTAAATTGTGGGTTGGAGAGGGAAAAGGATAAAGGAAAGAGAGGATGGTTGCTGCTCCAAAGGTAGCAGCCCTTGAAGGTCTATAAGTGAGCTATGTCACCTTCCAAGGTCCACTTAAATAAGGAAAGTGGCCTTATCTGCAGAAAAACAATACTTCAACAACATAAGTATCATGAGCCTCAGGATCTTTGCACATGCTATTTCTACTTTCTAGAATATACTCCTTATTACCCATAATATATCCATTATTTCAACTCCTTTATTATTTTCTACCATATATATGTTCAATTCATTATAGTGTCACAATAACCATGTATTTATATACTTGTTTATTGAGTGAATGATAATAACTAGTATGTACACAGTAAGAAGAAAATATTCTATTTTATAATATTAGCATTTGCATCTGGAGTTAGCAATGATTATCTGCACCCACAATCAATTATTTATAGTATAACCACAGATATCTTCCAAAGATGTAAATCTGATTTTTTCACTGCCAGATTGACCTACTTCAGTAATTTTGGAATAGGCTTTAAAGTAAAAGCAAAGACCTGGGCTTAGCACACCACACTTTCAATTCAGACTCATATGTTAGAACTCTAAAACTTGACTCCCCCAGAGAGCTCTCCCAGACCTCCCCTCTTCCTTGCCCATTCTCTGTGCTCCAACTGTATCCTATGCCTACCCCCAGTATAGCATTTACCTCACTGAAATTTCTTTGGACAAGACCTGTCCTTATTTGTTCCTCTACATCCACTGCCAAGATCCAGCCCTTTGCACATCATTATTATTCAATAACTTTCTGAAGAATAAATGAACTAATTACTTACACCTACATTTCAAATGTAATTAAAATATGAATTAACCATCTTGCTCCTCACAAATCAACTTCTTTTACCCACCCTTGTTATATTAAAGATATTCTCCTTATCACTTAGAACAGAAAATTTGGGGAAATTTTCTTTAGCTCTTCCAACCTCCCATTCAAAAAAAAAATCACAATTTTACTTCTAAATAATCTCTCTCACTATCCTCTTCTTTTTACATTTATTTCCACTTCTTTAGTGCTGTACCACTTGGTACCCATTGTATCATATTAAAATAAATTTGACTGTCATGATCTTCATGCTATTGTATATACTTCCAGACCCATCACAAATAGCTTTGCCTTACAAATCCTACTCAAATTCTCCACCTCCCCACTCAACGTGTTTGCCAATACTGATGTCTGCTTCTCAATCTCCATTTTACTAAATGTTAAGAAATCAGCTTAATTACTAAATTCATGAAACATTATCTTTCCTTTTTAGTTTAATCTGTTCAATTTAATCTCTTCTCTCTAATCTGAAATCCCATAATTTTCTGTTGTATCACTGCATATATTTTAGTTTTGTTTAAGGGCTGTTTTTCTTTCTTTTTTCTTATTTTTTTATACTTGTCCTTCCACTTACAATGTTAAAACGTCTTGAGGAGTGGATATCCAGCATTTTTATCTATCTACCCACTGCATTGTCTAGCATTTTCCCTTGCACATAGTAAGTCTGAACAACATCACTCTGGTAGGAACATGTGAATGTTTTGTGTATATTGTTGTTGATACAAAGTGGCTTGTAAGAAAAAAGGAGCAAAAACAGCAGTCATTTTTCTGGTAACTTTCACCTACTCAGCTATAAATATTTCTTGGCTTTATTTAAATAAAAACCTTTAAATTACTGCTATACATACATGTATAGTTTTTGACTGTAAAATGTTTAAATAAGTCAAATAAATAGTTACCAAATTTAAAATTGGTAGACTTCATTTAATTTCCAAAATCTTTTGAAAATTGAGAAGCAAATATGGCAGTACTGGGAAAGTATTATTATATAGCCAGAATTTGCTGGAGCTGACTGGCAATTGACCTATTTAGCTGAGAATGCTGTATTTCCATTTGGGAGACTTTCAAATCACCTATTTACCTTACTTAACACCTTATTTATTTGGGCAGGGGTGGAGTCTGGCCTGTGTAAACATTTAATTGTGACTTTTTCTTCTGTATTCTTGACCTCTTTACTGATAAGCAATAAGCTTTCAGGACTTTCATTTGGAACAGGGTTTAAATACACATGTCCACCAGCTATGCCAGCCAGCTGAGCAGGAGCAGAAGGAAACTGACAACAGTGAAGGTAATGAAGAAACAGAAAAAGAATGAACCAAGTAAAGGTCACATGCCAGTATATTAAGGCAGAAAAAAAATAACAAAGATATGAAAATACGACAGACTCCAGGCTACACACTTAGCATATATTATCACATTAGTTAACCTTTACTATAACTTCATAATAAATATTCTCTAGTTCTTTCCAGTGAAAAGGCCTGGAACAACTGACAACCCAATGGCAATGACTATGTCTATTACTCATATCTCAATTTCTAAATACCATTTTCCACCAAAAGGAACCAGCATTCCTCAGAGAAATAGCTGATTCCAAGGCTGGTTCGGCAACTTTTTTCATATGAAACTGGAATAACTTGTTCACAAAAGAAGGAAGTGTTTAAAGAATAAATGCATGTGAAATTAGGTCAGAGAAGCCAGATTGAAGGGTTCCACTGCCTAAATCTAAGACAATTTAGCACCCAAATCCATAATGATAGTAAAAGATTCTAACATACTGAACTAAACAGAAAAGCTTTAGTCCATATGAGTATCAATTTTTAAAATAACTATTTGAAAATTCAATAAGAAACAGCGTATTAGAGGTATTTAGGTTGCTCCCTACAAAAATCTTATTGAATACCAGGGAAAAGAGATTAACTTTACAGTGGAGAAAAGTTACTGTTACCACTGTGATTGTATTATCAAACTTAACATCACCATAATGGCACAAATTGGCATGGAATACAACCTAAGAAGATGCAGTAAGTGGAGAAAATATCACTTCTGTAATTATTCTGTGGAATCTAATCAAGAGAAAACATTAGAAAGCCCAAACTCCAGGGACATTTTTTAAAATTACCAGCCTATAAGCCCCAAAAGTATCATGAAAGTCAATGAAAGACTGAGGACCTGCTCCACATTCAAGGAGTCTAAAGAGATACAGAATCTAAATTCAACAAGTGATTCTAAACTGAATAATTTTACTATAAAGGACACTTTGGGACAGTTGGTGACATCTGAAAGGTCTGAGGATAAATGACAGTAAAATATCAATGATGACTTCCTGATTTTGACTGGTTGTGTTGTGGCTTTATAAAAGAATGTTGTTGTTTATAGAGTATCAGATTTAGCAACTTACTTTCAAATGTCACAGAAAAGTTGTGTTGTGTTTGAAAATTTTCTGTAGGTTTGAAACTATTTCAAATTATCTAGAAAGAGTATTATTTTTATTGTAAATGAAGAATAATACCTAAATTTAAAAAAAACATGAATTTATATACATGGAAGGGAATAATTTCTCTCTAATTGAAACCAAATATATATATATATATATATAT
>NW_020173215.1:13724047-13778451 GCF_003031525.2 Neophocaena asiaeorientalis asiaeorientalis
ATATATATATATATATATATAAAGGGTAAAAAAAGAAGGAGGCTAAGGGTATGTTCAAAGTAATTATTTATATTTAACTAATTGAAAAATGGTATTCAGGTGGATCTCAGTGCAGAGATAAAGAAGAAGTCACTATGATTATTTTAAAACTCTTCTATTGTCTTTTGTCACACACTTGATTTAATACTTTATCCTTTGAGTAAAAGACAAATTCCCTCAAGGTGTCTCCCGGGAGAAGTCTGTTCAGAAAACCAAGCTTTTGAGAAGCTTTATCTTATGCTTCTCAAAACTGGCAGAAATATCAGAAAATAATATCAGAAAGAAGCATAATACCTTGCAATTAGTGGCATTTAAAGGAATTTTATTGTTGAATCAAAGAAATTGATAAAAGTCCATGGCAAATGGCAGAGGATGATACAAAGAGTCATGAACTTTGCAGTTTGACATATATGAGTTTGTTTTACTACAAATTTTCCATCATATTTAGCTATGAAATTATGGGCAAGTAGACAAACCATTCTGAGTTTGAGTTCATGTTTGGCAAAACAAAAATATAATCTGTCAAAGAAATGTTTAGAGATTTAATGATATTATAAATATAAAGCACAGGACTATTTGATTTGATTTTCTGTTTTAAATGGATATGAATTACTGATTAACTTTCATTTCAATAATATATTTGACAAATAGACTGTATTTCCTCATGAACTACTGGGCTGTGGATCAGTGGAATGCCAAAATTGAGGATTATGCAGAGTTTGTCAGATAAATTATATACAGATACTTTCTTGGTACTGGAGATTCAAATGCATGATCTCAATGGCTCCTGAAAAATCTAGTAGGATGGTTTGCTAAACAAGTGCTATAAAAATGCCATAAACATCACTGCATGCTTTCCCTTAAGCATTTAGCCTAGGCTCAAGGAATATACAGTTGAACTTCATTTTTCATGGATTCTGTGCTTGAAAAAGCAACTATTCACTAGCATTATTTGTAACCTCAAAACTAATTCTAATGGTATCTTGTGGTCATTTGTGGCCCTACACAGTGCAGCAAAAACCTTCACATGCTTGAAATGTATGATTTCAGCTGAGGACAGCAGGGCAAAGCTCTGCCCTCCTGTTTGAGTTCTCATATTATAAACAAGTGTCTTTTTTATGGTCAATTTTTTACCACTTTTTTTTCCTCACAGTATTGTGTCTTTTCTTGGTGATTTTGTTGTTTAAAATGGCTCCCAACTATAATGAAATACCCCTCTAACTCACTCTTATATAGACACATGTCATTGGATTTAGGGCCCACCTGGATAATTCAGGATGTTATCCTCATCTCAAGATCCTTAATATATCTGTGGAAATTCATTTCCAAATAATGTAAAATTCACAGGTTCCAGGAATGAGGACATCATTTGAAGGACCACCATTCAACCAATTACGATCTTCCTTGTGGTCCCTCAAATTTACATCCATTCATAAGTCACAAACTCTAAGCTATTACATTGTATTCAGTTAGTCATGTATATTACAATCTCTAGATTAGAACTTCAACAAAAAGATAGAAAATACAAAAAAGAACTAATCAGAGATGAAGAATTCAATAGCCAAAACAAAAAATACACAGATGGAAGCAACAGCAGAATAGATGATGCAGAAAAATGGATGAGTGACTTGGAAGACAGGGTAATGGAGATCACCCAAATGGAACAAAAAAATTTAAAAAGAATTTAAAATGTTAGAATAATTTGATGGAAAAACATCAAGCATACTATATTCACATTATAGGAGTACCAGAAGAAGAAGAGAAAGAGACAGAAAAATTACCTGAAGAAGTAATGGCTGAAAACTTTCCTAACCTGGAGAAGGAAATAGGCATCCAAGTCCAAGAAGCACAGAGTCCCAAACAAGGTAAACCCAGAGGCTCACAATAAGACACAATATGATTAAACTGTAAAAATTTAAAGATAGAGACTCTTAAGCAGCAAGAGAAAAACAACTAGTTACATAGAAGGGAACCCCTATGTGACTATCACTGGATTTTTCAGCAGAAAGTTTACAGGCCAGAACTTTAAAATGCTGAAATGAAAAAAAAAAAGTACAACCAAGAATTCTCTATCCAAAAAGGTTATCAAAGAGTTTCCCAGATAAGCAAAAGCTAAAGGAGTTCATCACTACAAACAAAAAAAACAAAATAAAAAAAGAATAAATGTTAAAAGTTCTTATTAAAATGGAAAAAAAAAAGGCCATAACTAGAAATAAGTAAATCATGAAAGAAAGTACCTCAGTAGTAAGGGCAAACATATAGTAAAGGTAGTGGATCAACCACCTAGAAAGCTAGTATGAGCAATAAAAGATAAAAGTGCTAAGTTCATGTGTATCCAAAATAACTACTTAAGCAGTACAAAAACACAAAAAGATGTAAAATGTGATGTTCGAAACATAAAACATAGGGAAGTGAAAATATATTGGTTTTAAAATGTGCTCAAACTTAAGTGACCATCAACTTGAAATAAACTGATATAGACATGGATTGTTATATATGAACCTCATGGTAACTAAAAATCAAAAATCTATGAGAGATATACAAATCATCAAGAGGAAGAAATAAAAACATAGTACTAAAGAAAGTCAACAAATCACAAGGGAAGGGAAAAAGAGAAGCAAGAAACATAGAATAACTACAAAAACAACTTGAGAACAATTAATAAAATGGCAATAAGTAAATACCTATCAATAATTACTTTAAATGTAAATGGATTAATTGCTCCAACTGAAAGATACAGAATGGCTGCATACATAAAAATACAAGGTTCATCTATATGCTCCCTACAAGAAACTCAGATCTAAAGACACACACAGACTAAAAATGAAGGTATGAAAAAAGATATTCCATGCAAGTGAAAATGAGAAGAAAGCTGGGGTAGCAATACTTATATCTACAAAATAGACTTTTTAAAAAAAGCTGTAACAAGAGACAAAGAATGGCATTACATAATGATAAAGGGATTGATTCAACAAGAGGATATAACACTTGTAAATATTTCTGCACCTAACACAGAAGTACCTTAATATAAGAAGCAAATATTATCAAATATAAAAAAAAGAAATTTACAGTAATGCAATAATAAGAGAGAACTTTAATACCCCATTTACAGTATGATTAGGTCATTCAGAAAGAAAATCAGTAAGGCAACAATGGCATTTAATGACACACTGGACTATTATAGATATAAAGAACATTCCAACCAAAAATGGCAGGATACACATTTTTTTCACATGCACATGAAACATTCTTCAGGGTAGATCACTTATTAGGCCACAAAACAAGGTTCAATAAACTTAGGAAGACTGAAAGTATATCAAGTATTTTTTCTGATGACAAAAGTATAAAACTAGAAACTAACTACAAAAAAATACAAAATATACAAACACACAGAAACAACATGCTACTCAACAAATAATAAGTCAATGAGGAAATCAAAAAATACCTTAAGACAATGAAAACAGAAAAACAAAATTCCAAAATCTACAGGATGCAGCAAAAGCAGTTCTAAGAGGGAACAGCATAGTGATACAGGTCTACCTCAAGAAACCAGAAAAGTCGCAAATAAACAGCCTAACTTTACACCTAAAGAAACTAGAAAAAGAAGAAAGAACAAAAGGGAAAGTTAGTAAGAGGGAGGAAATAATAAAAATTCGAGAAGAAATAAGTGGAATAGAGACTTTAAAAACAATAAAAGTGATTAATGAAATTAAAAGCTGTATTTTGAAAAGATAAACAAAATTGAAAAACATTTAGCTAGACTCATCAAAAAAAGACCCAAATAAATAAAATCAGAAATGAAAAAGAAGTTACAAGTGACACCACAGAAATAAAAAGGAACATAAGAGATTTCTATGAATAATTACATGCCAATAAAATGAATAACCTAGAGAAATGAATAAATTCCTAGAAACGTGCAATAATCCATGTCTGAATCAGGAAGAACTACAACATATTAGCAGACTGATTACCAGTAGTGAAAGTGAATCAGTAATTTTAAAGACTCCCAACAAACAAAAGACCAGGACCAGACATCTTCACAGGTGATTTCTACCAAACATTTAAAGAAAAATTAATGCCTAACCTGCTCAAACTATTCCAAAAATTTGAAAAGAACACTTCTGAACTCATTCTAGGAAGCCAGCATGACCCTATACTAAAACCAGACATGGACATCACAAAGAAAGAAAATTACAAACCAATATCACTGAAGAACACAGAAACAAAAGTCCTCAACAAAATATTAGCAAATTAAATTAAACAATACATTAAAAAGATCATACACCATGGTCAAGTGGGCTTTATCCCAAGTATGCAAGGATGTTTTAATATTCACAAATCAGTCAATATTAAACACCACATTAACAAACTGAAGAATAAAATCATATGGTCTTCTTAATAGATGCAAAAAAAGGATTTGACAAAATTCAACATCCATTTCTGATTAAAAAAAACCTCTCAGCAAAGTGGGTGTAGAGGGAATATACTTGAACATAATGAAGGCAATATATGATAAACCTACAGCTGACATCATACTCAATTGTGAAAAGCTGAAAGGTACTCCTGTAGGATCAGGAACAAGTCAAGGACACTCACTCTTTCTGCTTTTATTCAATACAGCAGTGGAAGTCCTTACCACAGCAATTAAGAAAAAGAGATGAAAGGCATCTAAATTGGAAAGGAGGAAGTAAAAATGTCACTATTTGCAGATGATATGATGCTATATATAGAAAACCCAAAAACTACACCAACAAAATTTAGAACTAAAAACATATGAATTCAGAAAAATTTTAGGGTACAAAATTAATATAGAAAAACCAGTTGCATTTTTATACACTAATAACAAGTTATCAGAAAGACAAATGAAGAAAACAATCCCATTTACAATTATTTCAAAAACAATAAACCTAGGAATAAGTTTAACCAAGAAGATATGTACCTTAAAACTATAAAACACTGATGAAAGAAACTGAACACAACACAAAAATATGGAAAGATTTATCACGTTCATGAATTGGAAGAATTAATATTATTAAAATGCCCAAAGTAATATACAGATCAATGCAATCCATATCAAAATACTGATAGGATTTTTCACAAAACTGGAAAAATAATCACAAAATTTATATGGAACCAGAAAAGACCCTGAATAGCCAGTGCTATCTTGAGAAAGAAGAACCAACCTAAAGGCACCACACTCCCTGATTTCACACTATGCTACAAAGTTACAGTCATCAAAACAACATAGTACTGGCACAAAAACAGACACATATATCAATGGAACAGAACTGAAAGCCCAAAAGTGAATCCATGCTTATATTACTCTACATCAAAAGAGGCAAGAATATACAATGAGGAAAAGGCAGCTTCTTCGATAAATGGTGTGGAAAAAACTGGACAGCCACATGCAAAAGAATAAATCTGGACCAGTAGCTTACACCATATACAAAAACTCAAAATGGACTAAAGACTTAAATGTAAGATCTGAAATATACCTCCTAGAAGAAAGCATAGGCAGTCAGCTCTTTAATATCAGTCAGAGAGATATTTTGGGGGACTGATCTCAGGCAAAGGCAACAAAAGCAAAAGTAAACAAATGAGATTACATCAAACTAAAAGTTTTATCCACAGCGAAAGAAACTATCAACAGAGTGAAAAGGGAACCTACTGAATAAGAGTAGATATTTGCAAATCATGTATCTGATAAGGGTTTAACACAACTTAATATCAAAAAACTAATCAGATTAAAAGTTGCAAAGGGGACCTGAACTGATATTTTCCCAAAGACGACAGACTGCTACAAGAACATGAAAAATGGCTTAAAATCATAAATCATCAGGGAAATGAAAATTAAAACACCAGTAAGATACCACCTCACACCTGCCAGAATGGCTATATTCAAAAAGACAAAAAATAAGTGCTGGAGAGGATGCGGAGTAAGAGGAACCCTTGTTTCTTGTTCACTGTTGGTGGGAATGTAAATTGTTGCAGTTGATATGGAAAACAGTATGGAGGATCCTAAAAATTAAAAATACCCAATTTCACTTCTGGGTAATATTTACATGAAGATAATGAAGAAAACTAATTCAAAAACATGTATGTGCTAAGTAAAGGTATTATCCTAAGTAAAGTAAGCCAGACGTAGAAAGACAAAAACTCTATGATTTCACTTATACGTGGAATCTAAAAAACAAAACATATGAAAAAACAAAACAAAACAGAAACAGACTCAAAGATACAGGGAACAAAAACTAGTGGTTGCTGGTGGTGAGGAGAGGAGTGGGTGAAATAGGTGAGAGGACTTAAGAGACACAAACTTCAGATTATAAAATAAGTGTCATGGGGATGTAATACACTCAATAGGGAATACAATCAATAATACTCTAATTGGTAACAGACGGTACCTAGATCTATCGTGGTGATCATCTCATAATGCATATAAATGCTGAATCACTATGTTGTATTGAAAAACTAATATTATATTGTATGTCAATGATTCTTCAATAGGAAAAAATTTTTTAAGCAAAATACATGAAGCACTAAACTGATATAACTGAAAGGAGAAATATAAATATTTCCAATTTTAGTGGGAGACTTCAACACACCTCTCAGGAATTGGGAAACAGAAAATCAGCATGTATTTTATACTCACTTTGGGATGTAGTACCTGTAGTAGTGACACAAAATTGAGGTAGGAAGAGTACCATTTTAGCAACCTAAGAAATATATGTTTGTATAATTATGTGTGTATGTAAATGTCTATGTTTAGATAAGATAAAGGAGTGAAGGGGCTTCCCTGGTGGCGCAGTGGTTGAGAGTCCGCCTGCCGATGCAGGGGAAAGGAGAAAAGATAAAGGGAAGAAAGAAGAAAAAATAAGAATGAATAATAAAAGAAAGACTTCTAAAAGCATAACTACCAAAATATTAAAAGTAAGTCTGGAGACAGTGATAAAATATTTGTTCCACTATTTATTAATCTTTGTATCACATGAACATTTTATGGTAATTATAGAGTTGTAAAAATTCTGAGTGAAAAGCTATTTCCTTTCTGAAAACTGTTGATATGACTGTTATCTTCTGGTGATATTAAATTTAATAATATCCTGCAAGTGTTAAAAACGATCTTTTTCCCCATGTTAAATTTTAACTAATAATGTTTTTTGTAAAGAAAACTCAAAATTATACTAAATGGATATTAAGAATGAAAAGATTCATTTTTTGTTTTATTCTACTTCCTTGGAAATACATTTATTGAAAAGACATTTACCACAAAAGGTAACTATACTTCTCAACCATTCTCTGTGAAACATTTAATCAAATATGGAACAGAATAATCCTTAAGCAGAATAACATGGTTATTATAAGCACTGGGTGATTTTTCCTTTTTTTTCTCCTCCTTTTGTAAATTTCTACAGAAGTGTATTTGCTTACATGAAAGTTGAAATTCATTCAGTTTCTAAAATGTTTGTTTCACTTTTGTACAGCCCATGCTCATTGGAGTAGAAGAAATGATTGATTGTCCATGAAGACAATGCCTAATGGAATAATTAAGAAATATTCATCATGTCTTAGGAACAAGAATGATGTTACATTAAAAGACAAAAAGAGCAGGAATAAAATTAATTATATGTAAGATGTTTACCTTATTTTAAAACAGAAATGAAGTTGCAATATACATCATTTTTGCTAATAACTCCAGGTAAGACCACTACGGGGCTGATACCAGTTTTTGTTAAAATTAGTACTTCTTTTTAAACATCTTTATTGGAGTATAATAGCTTTACAATATTGCGTTAGTTTCTGCTTTACAACAAAGTAAATAACCTATATGAATACATGTATCCCTATATCTCCTCACTCTTGTGTCGCCATCCCACCCTCATTATCCCACCCTTCTAGGTGGTCACAAAGCACCAAGCTAATCTCCCTGTGCTATGCAGCTGCTTCCCACTACCTATCTACTTTACATTTGGTAGTGTATATATATCGATGCTACTGTCTCACTTCATCCCAGCTTACCCTTTCGCCTCCCTGTGTCTTCAAGTCCATTCTCTACATCTGCATCTTTACTCCTGTCCTGGCCCTGGGTTCATCAAAAACTTGTTATTGTTAAGATTCCATATATATGCATTAGCATATGTATTTCTTTTTCTCTTTCTGACTTACTTCACTTTGTATGATAGACTCTATGTCAATCCACCTCACTATAAATAACTCAATTTTATTTCTTTTTATAGCTGAGTAATATTCCATTGTATATATGTGCCACATTTTCTTTATCCATTCATCTGTCGATGGACACTTAGGTTGCTTCCATGTCCTGGCTATTGTAAATAGAGCTGCAATGAACATTGTGGTACATGACTCTTTTTGAATTATGCTTTTCTCAGGGTATATGCCCAGCACTGGGATTGCTGGGTCGTATGATAGTTCTATTTTTAGTTTTTTAAGGAACCACCATACTATTCTCCATAGTGGCTGTATCAATTTACATTCCCACCAACAGTGCATGAGGGTTCCCTTCTCTCCACACCCTCTCCAGCATTTATTTTTTGCAGATTTTTGATGATGGCCATTCTGACCGGTGTGAGATGATATCTCATTGTAGTTTTGATTTGCATTTCTCTAATGATTAGAGATGTTGAGCATCGTTTCATGCTTGTTGGCAAACTGTATATCTTCTATGGATAAATGTCTATTTAGCTCTTTTGCCCATTTTTGGATAGGACTGTTTGTTTTTTCTGATATTGAGCTGCATGAGTTCCTTGTATATTTTGGAGATTAATCCTTTGTCAGTTGCTGCGTTTGCAAATATTTTCTCATATTCTAAAGGTTGTCTTTTCGTCTTGTTTATGGTTTCCTTTGCTGTGAAAAATCTTTTAAGTTTCATTAGGTCCCATTTGTTTATTATTGCTTTTATTTCCACTTCTCTAGGAGGTGGGTCAAAAAGGATCTTGCTGTGATTTATGTCATAGACTGTTATGCCTATGTTATCCTGTAAGAGATTTTTTTTTTTTTTTTTTTTCAGTACGCGGACCTCTCACTGACCAGCCGCTCCGCAGCATGTGGGATCTCTTCCCAGACCGGGGCACGAACCCACGTCCCCTGCATCAGCAGGCAGACTCTCAACCACTGAGCCACCAGGGAAGACCCCTCTAAGAGTTTAATATTGTCTGGCCTTACATTTAGGTCTTTAATCCATTTTGAGTTCATTTTTGTGTACGGTGTTAGAGTTCTAATTTCATTCTTTTATATGTGGCTGTCCAGTTTTCCCAGCACCACTTATTGAAGAGGCTCTCTTTTCTCCATTGTATATTCTTACCGCCTTTATCAAAGAAAAGGTGACCATATGTGTGTGGGTTTATCTGTGGGCATTCTATCCTGTTCCATTGATCTATATTTCTGTTTTTGTGCCAGTACCATACTGTTTTGCTCACTGAAGCTTTGTAGTATAGTCTGAAGTCCAGGAGCCTGATTCCTACAGCTCTGTTTTTCTTTCTCAAGATTGCTTTGGCTATTCGGGGTCTTTTGTGCTTACATACAAATTGTGAAATTCTTTGTTCTGATTCTGTGAAAAATGCCACTTGTAGTTTGAAACTGATGGCATTGATGTGTAGGTTCCTTTGGGTACTATAGTCATTTTCACAATGTTGATTCTTCCCATCCAATAACATGGTATATCTCTCCATCTGTTTGTATCATCTTTTATTTCTTTCAGCACTGTCTTACAGTTTTCTGCATACAGGTCTTTTGTCTCCTTAGGTAAGTTTATCCCTCGGTATTTTATTCTTTTGTTGCAATGGTAAATGGGAGTGTTTCCTTAGTTTCTCTTTCAGATTTTTCTTCGTTAGTGTATAGGAATGCAAGAGATTGCTATGCACTAATTTTGTATCCTGCTACTTTACCAAATTCATTGATTAGCTCTAGTAGCTTTCTGGTAGTAACTTTAGGATTCTCTATGTATAGTATCATGTCATCTGCAAACAGTAACACATTTATTCTTTTCAGATTTGGATTCCCTTTATTTCCTTTTCTTCTCTGATTGCTGTGGCTAGGACTTCAAAAACTATGTTGAGTAAGAGGGACGAGAGCGGACATCCTTCTCTTCTTCCTGATCTTAGTGGAAATTCTTTCATTTTTTCACCACTGAGTATGATGCTTACTGTGGGTTTGTCATATATGACCTTTATTATGTTGTGATAGGTTCTCTCTATGCCTACTTTCTGAGAGTTTTTACCATAAACGGGCATTGAATTTTGTCAAAAGTTTTTTCTGCATCTATTGAGATGATCATATGGTTTTTATCCTTCAATTTTTTAATACGGTATATCGCATTGATTGATCAATGTATACTGAAGAATCCTTGCATTCCTGGGATAAACCCCACTTGATCATTGTGTATGACCCTTTTAACATGCTGTTGGATTCTGTTTGCTAGTACTTAACTGCGGATTTTTGCATCTATGTTCATCAGTGATATTGGCCTGTAGTTTTCTTTCTTTGTGACACCTTTGTCTGTTTTGGTATCAGGGTGGCCTCATAGAATGAGTTTGGGAGTGTTCCTCCCTCTGCTATATTTTGGAAGAGTTTGAGAAGGATAGGTGTTAGCTCTTCTCTAAATGTTTGATAGAATTCGCCTGCAAAGCCATCTGGTCCTGGGCTTTTGTTTGTTGGAAGATTTTTAATCACAGTCTCAATTTCAGTGCTTCTGATTGGTCTGTTTGTATTTTCTATCTCCTCCTGGTTCAGTCTTTGAAGGTTGTGCATTTCTAAGTATTTGTCCATTTCTTCCAGGTTGCCCACTTTATTGGCATATAGTGGTTTGTAGTAATCTCTCATGATCCTTTGTATTTCTTCAGTGTCAGTTGTTACTTCTCCTTTTTCATTTCTATTTCTGTTGATTTGAGTCTTCTCCCTTTTTTTCTTGATAAGGCTGGCTAATGGTTTATCAATTTTCTTTGACTTCTCAAAAAAACAGCTTCAAGTTTTATTGGTCTTTGCTATTGTTTCCTACATTTCTTTTTCATTTATTTCTGATATGATCTTTACGATTTCTTTCCTTCTGCTAACTTTGGGTTTTTTTTTCTTCTTCTTTCTCTAATTGCTTTAGGTGTAAGGTTAGGCTGTTTATTTGAGTTTTTTCTTGTTTCTTGAGGTAGGATTATATTGTTATAAACTTCGCTCTTAGAACTGCTTTCGCTGCATCCCATATGTTGTGGGTCATGGTGTTTTCATTGTCATTTGTTTCTAGGTATTTTTTGGTTTCCTCTTTGATTTCATCAGTGATCTCTTGGTTATTTAGTAGTGTATTGTTTAGCCTCCATGTGTTTTTATTTTTCACAGATTTTTTCCTGTAATTGATATCTAGTCTCATAGTGTTGTGGTTAGAAAAGATATGTGATATGATTTCAATTTTCTTAAATTTACCAAGACTTCATTTGTGACCCAAGATATGATCTATCCTGGAGATTTTTCCATGAGCACTTGAGAAGAAACTGTATTCTGTTGTTTTTGGATGGAATGTCCTATAAATATCAATTAGTCCATCTTGTCTAAAGTGTCATTTAAAGCTTGTGCTTCCTTATTTATTTTCTGTTTGGATGATCAGTCCATTGGTGAAAGTGGGGTGTTAAAATCCCGTTACTATTGTGTTACTGTCAATTTCCCCTTTTATGGCTGTTAGCAATTGCCTTATGTATTGAGGTGCTCCTACGTTGGGTGCATAAATATTTACAATTGTTATATCTTCTTTTTGGATTGATCCCTTAATCATTATGTAGTGTCCTTCCTTGTCTCTTGTAATATTCTTTATTTTAAAGTCGATTTTGTCTGGTATTATAATTGCTACTCCAGCTTTCTTCTGATTTCCATTCGCATGGAATATCTTTTTCCATCCCCTCACTTTCAGTCTGCATGTGCCCCTAGGGCTGAAGTGGGTCTCTTGTAGACAGCATATATATGGGTCTTGTTTTTCTATCTATTCAGCCAGTCTGTGTCTTTTGGTTGGAGCATTTAGTCCATTTACATTTCAGGTAATTATCAATATGTATGTTCCTATTACCATTCTTTTAATTGTTTGGGTTTTTTTTTTTTTTTGGTAGGTCTTTTACTTCTCTTGTGTTCTCTGCCTAGAGAAGTTCCTTTAGCATTTGCTGTACACCTGGTTTGGTGGTGCTGAATTCACTTGACTTTTGCTTGTCTATAAAGGTTTTAATTTCTCCGTTGAATCTGAAGGAGATCCATGATGGTAATCTTGGTTCTAGGTTTTGCCCTTTAATCACTTTAAATATGCCCTGCCACTCCCTTCTGGCTTGCAGAGTTTCTGTTGAAAGATCAGTCGTTAACCTTATGTGAATTCCCTTTTATGTTAATCGTTGTTTTTCCCTTGCTGCTTTTACTATTTTTTCTGTGTTTAATTTTTGATTAGTATGATCTTGGCATGTTTCTCCTTGGATTTACCTGTATGGGACTCTCTGTGCTTCTTGGACTTGATTGACTATTTCCTTTCCCATGTTCAGGAAGCTTTCAACTATAATCTCTTCAAATATTTTCTCAGACCGTTTATTTTTCTTTTCCTCTTCTGAGACCCCTATAATTCGAATGTTGGTGAGTTTAATGTTGTTCCAGAAGTCTCTAAGACTGTCCTCAATTCTTTTCATTCTTTTTCTTTATCCTGCTCTGCGGTAGTTATTTCCACTATTTTATCTTCCAGGTAACTTATCCATTCTTCTGCCTCAGTTATTCTGCTATTGATTCCTTCTACAGAATTTTTAATTTCATTTATTGTGTTGTTCATCATTGTTTGTTTGCTCTTTAGTTCTTCTTGGTACTTGTTAAACACTTCTTCTATTTTCTCCATTCTATTTCCAAGATTTTGGATCATCTTTCCTATCATTACTCTGAATTCTTTTTCAGGTAGAATGCCTACTTCCTCTTCATTTGTTAGTTCTGGTGGGTTTTTACGTTGCTCCTTCATCTGCTGTGTGTTTCTCTGTCTTCTCATTTTGCTTAACTTACTGTGTTTGGAGTCTGCTTTTCACAGGCTGCAGGTTTGTAGTTCCCGTTGTTTTTGGTGTCTGCCCCCAGTGGCTAAGAAGGTTAGTTCAGTGGGTTGTGTAGGCCTCCTGGTGGAGGGGACTGGTGCCTGTGTTCTGGTGGTTAGGGCTGGATCTTGTCTTTCTGGTGGGTAGGGCCACGTCCAGTGATGTGTTTTGTGGTGTCTGTGAACTTAGTATGATTCTAGGCAGCCTCTCTGCTAATGGATGAGGTTGTGTTCCTGTCTTACTAGTTGTTTGGCATGGGGCGTCCAGCACCAGAGCTTGCTGGCCATTGGGTGGAGCTGAGTCTTAGCTTTGAGACGGAGATCTCTGGGAGAGCTCTCGCCAACTGATATCACATGGGGCCAGGAGGTCTGTGGTGGTCCAATGTCCTGAACTCAGTTCTCCCATGTTAGAGGCTCAGGCCTGACACCAGCCTGGAGCACCAAGACCCTGTCAGCCACATGGCTCCAACAAAAAGGAAGTAAAAAAAGAAAGAAAATAAATGAAAATAGAAATTAAAAAAATTATAATTATAAATAATAAATTTTAAAAATTAACATAAAATAATACTTTTAAAACAAAAAAAAGAGAGCAACCAAACCAACCAATAAACAAACCTACCAATGATAACAAGCACTAAAAACTAAACCAAGATAAACATAAATATCAGAAACAAATCAGTAGCAGACAGCAAACCCCAAGTCTACACTTGCTCCCAATGTCCACTCCCTCAATTTTGGGACCATTCATTGTCTATTCAGGTTTTCCACAGATGCAGGGTACATCAAGTTGACTGTGGAGATTTAACCTACTGCTCCTGAGCATGCACAGAGAAATTTCCCTTTCTCTTCGTTGTTTACACAGCTCCTGGGGTTCAGCTTTGGCTTTGGCCCCGCCTCTGTGTGTACATTGCCCTCAGGCATCTGTTCCCTGCCCAGACAGGAGGGGGTTAAAGCAGCAGCTGATTAGCGGGCTCTGGCTCACTCAGATCAGGGGGAGAGAGGGGCACGGTAGTCATAATTGGAATGGGGGGCAAGCCTGCAGCAGAAGAGGCTGGCATGACATTGCAACAGCCTGAGGCATGCCATGTATTCTCCCAGGGAAGTTGTCCCTGGATCACGGGCCCCTGGCAGTGGCAGGTGACACAGGCTCACGATGTGGGGGGGAGAGTGACCCACGCTAGCACACAGGATTCTTGGTGGCAGTGGCAGCAGCCTTTGCGTTTCATGCCCATCTCTGGGGTGCGAGCTGATAGCCATGGCTCACGCCCATCCCTGGAGCTCGTTTAGGCAGTGTTCTGCCTTTTGTGGGCAGATGAGGAAGGAATCCCCTCTCCTCGTGCACCCTGAAACCATGGTCCCTTGTCTCTTAGGCAGGTCCAGACTTTTTCCCAGACACCCTCCGGCTAGCTGTGGCACACTAGCCCCCACAGGCTGTCTTCACACAGCCAACCTTAGTACTCTCCCTGGGATCTGACCTCCAAAGCCTGCTCCCAGCCCCCATCCGCCCCAGTGGGTGAGCAGACAAGCCTCTCAGGCTGCCAACCAAAGGGTCTGAAATTTCTAGAACATTTCACCCAAGAACAGAAAAATACATATTCTTTAAAAGTACCATTGAAGCAATCAACAAGATAGGTCACATGACAGATTCCAAAAAAACTTCAAAAAACTTTAAAAAATTGAAACTATACAAAGTATGTTATCTGAATATAAAGTAATCAACTGATCACTCAATAAAAGAAAAATAATGCAAAAATCTCCAAACACCTGGAAATTAAACAACAGACTTCTGAATAGTTTGTGGGTCAAAAAAAAGTCTCAAAGGAAAAGGAAAAAAAAAAATTGAACTGAATGAAAATGAAAAGTATAACATACTAAAATTTGTGGGATGTAGCCAATGCAGTTCTGAGAAATTTATAACACTGTTTACATTAGAGAGTTTACATTACAAGTTTACAAATGTTTACATTAGAGAGTAAGAATGGTATCAAATCACAATATAAGCTTCCACCTCTAAAAACAGGAAAAGAAGAGCAAAGTAAATCCAAAGCAAACAGAAGAAAGCAAATGTTCGTTCAAGGTAAAAGAAATCAATAAAATTGAAAACAGAAAAACGAGTAAAAATCAATCAACTCAAATGGATCATACATCTAAATGTAAAATTGATGAATATACAAACTGTGGTTTATCCATACAATGAAATATTACTCAGCAATAAAAAAAATCAACTCTTAATATATGATACAATTTAGATGGATCTCAAGGACCTTGCAGTGAGTGAAAAAGCCAATCTCAATATGTAACGTATTTTAAAATTCTTTTATACAGCATTCTCAAAATGACAAAATTACAATATGGAGACCAGATCAATGATTACTGGGGTAGAAGAGATTATAAAGGGGAAGTGTGACAGAGTGCCTCTGGTGAGGTGGGACAGTTCCATATATTGGGTCTAATGTTGGTTATAGAAATCTAAACATCATTGGGGAAGTTGAGTGAAAATCACACAGGAGATCTCTGCACTATTTTTGCAACTTTTCAAAATAAAAACGGATCCAACACACACACACACACACAACACACAGACACACCGCAGATAAAAATGTCTGGATACACAGGCATGCACTCAAGGAGAACACTATTTGAAGATGAAGTCAGAGACTGGGGTGATGCTTCTACAAGCCAAGGAATGCCAAAGGCTGTCAGAGAATCACTGGAAGGTGGGTGACAGGCATGGGACAGATTTTCTCTCACAACCCTCAGAAGGAAAGAGCTCTGTTGACACCTTGATCTTGGACTGCTAGTCTCACGAACTGTGAGACAATAAATTTCAGTTGTTTAAGTCACCCAGTTTGTGCTGCTTTGTTAAGGCAATCCTAGAAAACTACAGTCGATGTAAGAGGCAGTCAGGTTTTCAGATTATACCATATTCCCAGGGTAAGACTGAACACATCTTTCTGGTGATGATAAAACAGAAAATCTGTGTAATGGACAGTCTTAGTCTGCTTGGGCTGCCATAACAAAATACCATAACACTGTGTACTTTAAACAACAGAAATGTATTTTCTAACAGTTCTGGAAGCAGGAAGTCTGAGATCAGGGTGCCAGCATAGTCCAGTTCTGTTGAAAACTATCTTCCTGTCTTGCAGATGGCTACCTTCTTGATGTCTTCACATGGCGGAGAGAGGGAGCTCTCTGGTGTCTTTTTTTCACAAGGGCACAAACCTCATTATGAGGACACCAATATTATGACCTCATCTCAACCTGATTATCTCCCAAAGGCCCCATCACCTTAAACCATCACACTGGGAGTTAGGGCTTCAACATATTAACTTAGGTGGGACCGAAACATTCAGTCCATAACAGGCCCAACAGGCACAATTGAGTTAAGCAGGACTATATGGAATGCTGGAGGACTAAGTGACCGTTTATAAAGGGAAAGGATTTACTCGCCACCACATTAATCCCCAAAGAGATTTTAACAATGTGTGACAGCCATAAACTTGATTTGATCCTTGCTGCCAGGCTAGGATTGATTGGTTTTCATCTCTCAACTACCTTTTCAAATTTATGTCCTATTATTTAAAGTCCTGAAGCAGTTGCCCTTTCCAGTCCTGCAAAGCCTTCCCTTTCTTGCTCTACTCTCTTTTATTCCAGGCAATTGTTTTCTGAGTTCATCTTTTTTTATAGAAAACCTTGACAAAAGCAGCCAAAAGCATCTAACACACACCACTAATATCCATTTGTTACAGAGCCGTCTACTTCCCAAGTTATTGCTGAACAGTTTTACCAAATGTTTTGCTACTGTGTACCATATTCACTATTTTTCCAACAACCACTACCCAACTACTAAGTTCATGGCACATGAGACAGTATTTTTTAGGGTACAGCCATAACTTTATGTACCAATGTCAATATCAGTCAGAACAAGCTTAATTATGCTGTGATAATAAACAATCCCTGAATCTCACTGGCTTAACAATAAAAACAGCAAAAAGTTTATTACTTGTACGTACTGTATGTAAAATGTGGTTGAGGTAAGGGTCTCAGCTTCAGACACTCACAGGCTAAGGCTGATAGAAGCTTTTCCAGCCTGTAACTGCACCATCTGGAGTACTAGACTGACACCGGCCAGTTCTTAAACTATGTGTTAGATTCTACTGCAGACATAAAACATATTCTATATTCCTTTTGTATTTCCCATAGCACAAAGTAAATATTGAATATAATTACTGCTTTATTGAGCAATAACAAAATAAAAGCCAAATGAAAACAAAACAAAAAATATTGAAACCACTCCCTCCAAATATGAAATCTACAAGCTTAAGTTGCTTATATAGTATTAGATTAAAATAATTGCCTACGTTTTCCCAAATAAAAGTGAAATGTTTCCATTTCTATCTTCTGCTCTGTTTAGACTAAATAATAAATTTATTTATGAATTTATCATCGGTAGATAATAAAACCATGCACTGATCACCCGTTATATTCCAGATATTATATTACAGGCACTATAAATACATGAAGAATATAGAGGAGTATTAAGACATTACTTCATAAGAAAAAAATATGAAATATATATCCTATTCTCAATTCCTAAAGACCTTAAATCATTATAAGTTCTACTTGTTTTATTAAGAAAATAAGGTAAGTATAAAAAGTATACAATTAATCTGTGATTTTAGGAAGGGCTAATCTTAGGGAAAAAATCACTAAGTAAATAAAGGTTATTCTTGTATCATCTTTTCTCGTTTTCCCTTACTGAATACTCTTCCTGTCTTTCTAACTCATCAGCCTGGATTCCCCAGAATTATATCTTATTGTCCAAGGTAATTACAGGAAGCTGTGCTAGACATTACTTCCCTGCAGTGAACCATTGTGAACTTTCTTTAATTCTAACCAAAACATGCCCAGAAAAATTCCAATTCCTACCTTATGACATAAATCCACAAGAATGCAAGCAATTGCAATGTGATTGCTCATGACTTGCTTTTGAATAATTTAAACAAAGACCATCTCTATTATTAGAAGAAAATATACCACAAGCATAAAATAAATATATATATATAGGTTCTCTCAATCTAAAGAAGTCACCAAGAGTATGTTTAAGGTAGTAGGGCAGATAATTTTGTCCTGAAAAGGAAGATGATAAGGAAATTGATTTTATTATGCACATGTGTTTCAAGTTGTGTTATGCTACTTTTACACAGATTCTATCAATTCTGTGTAGACATTATTGTCACCAAATGACAGATGAGGAAATTGAAGATTAGAAATTTGTGCAATAATTAACAGAGCTAAGTTGTTTAACTGTTATTGAAAAGTTTTAAAACTTTTATTTCTATTCCATTACACTTTCAGCCCTTATGAAACTATGTTATATAGGTAGTTAAACAGCAGGCATTTTATAGCAAATAATTCAAGATTATAATATGTACCGATGCCCCCTTAAAATTTTAGCCAGTAGAAAATATATTTTGATATAAGAAATTCACATAAGAAAAGCTGAAGAAACATATTAGTTTTCTATTAGTATTGTATCTAATTACCAAACATTTTGACACTTGAAACAACACGAATTTATTTCTCACAGTTTGGTAGGTCACAAGTCCGGCGTTCTTTGGCTGGTTTTGTCTACTCTGTCTCACAGGGCCAAAATCAAGCTTTCAGCAGAGCTGTGCTCCTCTCTGGAGGCCCTCAGGAAGAATCTGTTTCCAAGCTCATTTTAGTTGTTGGCAGAATTGCACCTTGCAGCTGAGGTCCTGTTTCCTTGCCGGCTGTCACCTGAGACCCACCTTGGCTCCCAGGGGCCTCTTCCCCTGTACTTATAAGTGGGTCCCTACATTTCAGAACTAGCAACAGTGGGTGGAATGCTTCTCACAATTCTCTGTCTCCTCTGCCTCCCATTCTGCTGCATCATCTCTCTCTCTCAACCTCAGCAGGAAAAGGTACTTCACTTTAAGGGCTCCTGTGATTGGACTGGACCCCATAACAACCCAACTCAAATTCTATCATCTTAATCACATCTGCAAAGAACCTTTGGAACTGTTTACTGTATTAACAGGTTTAAGGTACTAGGGTATGGATATCTTTGGGAGATGAGTATTATTCAGTCTAACACAATTTCATTAATAACCATAAAATGGGAACAGTGCAATCTTTTCAAACTGCAAAGAAAATCACCATTCAGAATTACTCCAATTCTCCCTCAATAATAGCATAACATCCTATTCTTGTGTCTTTGGACAATTCTTTTGAATCAGTTGTCATAATTACAACTGAAACTCATTTAAGTGAATTAAAAAATAGTTTGGCGTTTGCTAAATATATTCAAAACAGACTTGACTACATATTATTGAAATGAACTCTTTAATATGCTAAATTCTGGGTCACAAATATTATTTTTTCCTTCCAAGTATGTTTAGCACCCAATTTTCTATATTGCCATTTAAAAGGAAAGGATTTGCTTAGAACTGTATTATGATTTCTTTAGATGTAAATTTCAAACATAACTTCTGTTTAGTCTGAATGAGAGATGTGTATGTCATGAAAGTTACCCATCTACATTCTATAAATAAAAGGGAATAACACAACTATAATGGAATAAATGCCAGAAGATGTTGCTTTCAAAAACAGTAGATTACTAATTGACCTTTTTCTGAATTTATCATTTCAACACTTAGCTACCTTTCTGACAAGGGAATTTCTTAAAAATGTGCATGACATTTAACTGGATAGAGTTATTTGTCATTGAATAATTTAATGTCATTTCTTATTGCCTCAGTTTAAATGGTTGATCTAATTTTTATTTGCAATGTACAATTTAGATGACTCATTATATTGGTTAATGTCTAAATACTTTAAAGATTTAGATAAATGTGCTTTCAGTTGTCAACATAATCTAATAGGGCATATGGTAAAGAGATTAAACAGTTGACTACATCCCATGATAGAATACATTTACTTTATATTCTCCCTTCCATCTTGTTTATTCACATCTCCTCTAAATCTTTTCTAGAGCCCACTTTACATCTCCATATCTACAACAATTTCATGAAATTATCAGCTGAGCTCCTTGGATTGATATCCCAATTTTCTTCTTTGTTTTATTCTAAGTTCCAGGGTTTATATTTATTCCTTCCTTTTATCTTCCTCATTCAAATTACACCTCCTTTCATAGATTGCACTGAAAATGAATTTCAGTGTTCTTTATGAAAGCTACAGATAACACTCTCTTATTTATGTACCTTTTACTCACTATAATTTCCATGGTTTATTAACATTTATATATATTAATAGGTAACTTATTTATATCTAACCATTTCTCTTGACATTAACTTCTTCAATACTTTTTGATAGTTTATATACTACTTTTCTGAAGATAACACATCTTTATCACCCTTTTCTGATGTATTTGCCATTAAATATAGTTTTTTTAATTGTAGATAAATTGTCACAATATTAAAAGTGTGTTTGTGTGACAGAGAAAGAGAGAGAAATTGCTGAATAAATCTGATTAATCAGTTTTGTTCTGCACAGAGAATGCTGCTGTAAGTTATTTCACTACTAAATATGATAACTCATTCATTTATTTCCTCTTTGCTACTTTGCTTATATCCAGTAACATTCAGGCCAAATAATCTTTCATGGCACCATTACATTCCTCTTTCAACTTTTTCTTTCTTGGAAGACTGACTTATACTGGCCACTCTCACTAAACCAAATCATCATTGGCTGCTAACATGAAATATGTCTGTAACTCCCAAACGTGACCTGACATTTCTCTTTCCTCAGTCTTCACCCCTACCTATTAATTTGCAACGCAAATAGCTATACCCTCCATATGGGAAGGATCTTATCCCTATTTATCCTCACACACTCTGTCCATTCAACCTCTCATTTTTCTCATACTAGTGGATGTATATAGTCACATATATTGAGAAAAATATTTTATAAGGTGTTATCTTCTTACACAAACGAAGAGAAATGGCTTACAAAAAATATGTATGAGCATTTAATGAACCACAAAAACACAGAAATAGTAATCTGGATCAAAGGAAAGATAAATTGCTAAGGTTAAGTTGCAAATTTATTTCTGATTTCCAGAAAGTCAATATGAAAAAAAAAAAATTCTATTAGTTAGTGGCTGTATAGCCTAGGACTTTGTCCTCAGAAATGTCCACTTCATGTTGGCCATGAAGTTTTATCTCTTTTTTTGGATAAAACTCATGGACTTTTTGTATATATGATGGGTTGAAATCCATTTATTAATTATTCATTTTTATTTTGCTGTAATTTTCCTATTTTAGTTTATCAGGAATATCATGATTGTCATTTTTATTTCTTTCCTTTGTAACTGGGCTTTCCTTTGCACATCTTTGTGTTGGGTTATTTACCTTTTCCTTCTTAATTAGTAGGCCCTCTTCATCCATTAGGAGTATTAAATCTTCATTTGTATTATGAAAGTATATTTTCCAGTTTGTCAAATCTTATTTTTATTTTTGTGTACTTCTGTGTACTCCTCTTTGGGTATTTCTTCCCATGCAAATGTCTTTTTTATGTTCTACACTGTCAGATTTATGTTCTACACTGTTTTCTTCAGTTCCTTCAAGTAGGATAAAAGGTATGGCTAGAAAAATCCTCCCTACACCTAGGTTGTAAACAATTTCACTTAACTATTATGATTATTTTTAATACTTCTACATTTACTTTTTAATCTCAGATCTATTTGAAATTTATCACAACATATTTAACAAGGAATGTATATGACTTTCTCTTTACCATATGGTCAGTTACCACTTCCAATATTATTTATTACTGAAGAATTGATCATAGCACCAGTTAAATATTAAGATCTAGTAGGTGCTTGGACCTACCCTATAGGATGCAATACACATTTACCTGAATCTGCAAACAATATATGATACCATTTCTCCTTTAGTTGGAATACATAGGTATAGGAACCAAGAGATGGAAAAGAAAGTAGTTCCTCTCACCTGTCTCTCCAGTGTCCCTTCACATTTATTCCCCATTTTTATACTTTCACCTGTTTAGAGATCTAGTTCTAAGAGAATAAAGTTTCTGCCCAGGGGCACAATAATTGTTCCACTTAGCTTAAAGTCAAGACTTCTATCCTAGCCATTTGAACTTTTTGAGTCTCTGAGGGTAAGAGAAGAGTTTACTACACTGATGTGGGTGATCAATCCCTATTATCAAGGGGAGTTTGGGTTCTGCTACATAATAGAAAAAAAGAGAACAGATGGATTCTAGAGGATTCTCTAGGGTACCTTTGGTACTGTACATCCAATGGTCAAAGTTAGTGGGAATCTGTATCAACTCAATACAGGCAGGAATACTAATGCTCAAAAGTTTTAGGAATAAGGGTTTTGAGCCACTCGATTAAGCACAGAGCTCTGAGCTGGTATTCTGCTGAGAACAAAGGAAAATGTAAAGGTTAGTGGATGAAAGAGGTCATAAATAACCATGGGAAGATTATAAGAACTGCCTCAATGTCCAAATTCAGGGTACTATTTAGACACCACTCACACTGAATTCTATGTAAATAGTACACACTTGGAGCACAAAACTAGTCATAGAACACAGTGTAAAAGGTAACCCCTGAACTATGTATGATTCCCTAGCTAACAAGGACTCTGATAATGACACAATTTTCTTCCTTGCTATATATCGTGTATGTGCCCCACTGGTGCCAATAAAAATTAAATTAATAGGTCACAAGATATCAATTTGAGATTGTACCTGAACCATAGGAAAAATGATTACCACCAAAAGATGAATGCACTCTTTTGTGAGGACAAAGTGAACCATCTCTGTTTGTAGGATAAATACATACATTATGTTACTCTTGCCATTTTGGCATCCTATTAAACTTATTTTTTGTTGAATTTCCTAATGAGTGAATTTGGGCAGAGTCTGTGGAATGGTTGATTCGAAGATGATTCCAACTCCTACTAAGTATGTCTTCCAGTGTTGCAGATTCTGGAATGCTAATTTCTATCTTTCCCAGATTCCCACGTAGCTAGGGTCATGGATATGATTCAGAGTCCACAAATCAAATACTCTCATGGGAGCATTTAGCTGTAAAACAGGGTTAAATGTGAAGAAAAGCAAGATGTGAAGCACTGCTTTGCTGGGACTGATACTGTCAGAAGTGGCATGGTTCTGCTCTCAGTACATGCCTGAAGATTTCATACCTTTCCAGAGTAGTTATCGAGGCTTTAACCATCCTGCATGGGCAGAGTGACACTTGGGTCTGAAAGCTATTTCTGGAGGCATGAACTATAGCCTACTATTCTGACCTTCAAAAAATTCTGTGAAAGATCTAATATGTGACACTAAATATCTTCAAGCTTACTAGTCACTATGATTTCTGTTGTGTGAAACCAAACGCTGAGTGAAACAGACAGTATTTTCTCTTTATAAAATTTGTACAGCCTTTACCAAAACAAATTTCTTTTAGAGATACCATACTAAGCAAGGGAAGAAAAAATTACCTATTGAATTCTAATTTTAAAAAATAATAAGATACACTGAAAAAATTAAAGAGGAAATAAAAAAATACCCAGAGACAAATGAAAACAAAAACATGATGATAAAAAACCTGTGGAACACAGCAAAAACATTTCTAAGAGGGAATTTTATAGTGATACAAGCTTACCTCAGGAAACAAGGAAAAGCTCAAATACACAACCTAACCATACATCTAAAGCAACTAGAGAAAGAAGAACAAAACACAAAGTTAGCAGAAGAAAAAAAATCATAAAGATCAGAGCAGAAATAAATTAGAGACTGATAAAACAATGGAAAAGATCAGTGAAACTAAAAGCTAACCAGCTTTAATCTGAAAAGATAAACAAAATTGATAAACCTTTAGCCAGACTCATGAAGAAAAAAAGGGACAGGGCCCAAATCAATTAAATCAGAAATGAAAAAGTTTAAGTGACAACTGACACCACAGAAATACAAAGAATCGTTAAGAGACCAGTATAAACAACTATATGCCAATGAAATGGATAACCTAGAAGAAATGGACAAATTCTTAGAAGGTACAATCTCCCAAGACTGAACAAGGAAGAAATAGAAAATATGAACAGACTAATTACCAGTAGTGAAATTGAACCAGTCATTTAAATACGACTGACAAACGATAATTCCCAACAAACAAAAGTCCAGAACCAGATGGCTTCACAGGTGAATTCTACGAAACATTTAGAGAAGAGTTAACACCTATCTTTCTAAAACTATTCCAAAATATTGCAAAGGAAGGAACACTTCCAAACCCATTCTATGAGGCTACCATCACCCTGATAACAAAACCAGACAAAGATATCAAAAAAAAAAAAGAAAAGAAAAGAAAATTACAGGCCAGTATCACTGATGAACATAGATGCAAAAATCCTCAACAAAATATTGGGTGGGCCAAAAAGTGCCTTCAGTTTTTTAAGTAAAAATAAAACACACATTTTTCATTTTCACCAAGAACTTTATTGAACAATGTATTCACCCTTTTGTTCCACTACCTTCTGCTATTTTTCAGGCAACTTCCATTATTCTCTCTTCCCAAAACTTTTTATCTTTTTCAGCAAAGAACTGTTCCAGGTGCCTTTTACAGTCCTCCGGGGAATTGAACTGTTTTCCATTAAGAGAATTTTGTAAAGGCCGAAATAAATGGAAATCGGAAAGTGCAATGTCTGGTGAATATGGAGGATGAATCAGAACTTCCCAGCCAAGCTGTAACAGTTTTTGCCTGGTCATCAAAGAAACACGTGGTCTTGCGTTACCTTGATGGAAGTTTTCTGTTGAGTAATTCTGGATGCTTTTCGTCAAGTGCTGCTTTCAGTTGGTCCAGTTGGGAGCAGTACTTGTTGGAATTAATTGTTTGGTTTTCTGGAAGGAGCTCATAATAGAGGACACCCTTCCAAACCCACCATATACACAACATCACCTTCTTTAGATGAAGACCAGCCTTTGGTGTGGTTGGTGGTGGTTCATTTTGTTTGCTCCATTATCTCTTCCATTCCACATTCTTCTACAGTATCCACTTTTCACTGCTCATCACAATTTGTTTTAAAAATGGAACATTTTCATTCCATTTCAGTAGAGAATTGCATGGGAAAATATGGTCAAGAAGGTTTTTTTCACTTAACTTATGTGAAACCCAAACATCAAAGCTATTTAACATAACCAAGCTGGTGCAAATGATTTTCAATGCTTGATTCGGATATTTTGAGTATGTTGGCTATCTCCTGCGTGGTATAATGTTGATTGTTACCAATTAATGTCTCGATTTGATCGCTATCGACTTCAACTGTTCTACCTGACTGTGGAGCATTGTCCAGTGAGAAATCTCTAACAGAAAGCTTCTCAAACCACTTTTGACATGTTCAATCAGTCACAGCACCTTCTCCATACACTTCACAAATCTTTTTTTTGTTTGTTTCAGTTGCATTTTTACCTTTCTTGAAATAAGCATAATATGCTGAAAATGTTGCTTTTCTTCTTCCATCTTCAATATTAAAATGGCTACACAAAAATTCACCAATTTTGATAAGTCTTGTTTTAAATGCACGCTGATATGACAGCTGTCACATACAATCTAACAAAATCGTTTTGAGTGAAGTTAAAGACAACTAAGTGCTACCAGAGCCATCTTATGGAAAAAATGAACGAAAGTTTTGGCCCACCCAATACTAGCAAACCAATTCTAATAATACATTAAAAGGATCATACACCATGATCAAGTGGGATTTATCCCAGGGATGCAAGGATTTTTTAATATCCACAAATCAATCAATGTGATATACCACATTAACAAATTGAAGAATAAAAACCATATAATCAGCTCAATAGATGCAGAAAAAGCTTTTAATAAAATTCAACATTGATTTGTGATAAAAACTCTCCAGAAAGTGGGCATAGAGGGAGCATACCTCAACATAATAAAGGCCATATATAACAAAACCATAGCTAACATCATATTCAATGGTGAAAAGCTGAAAGCAGTTCCTCTAAGATAAGGAACAAGACAAGGATGCCCACTCTCACCACTATTATGCAACATGGTTTCAGAAGTCCTAGTCACAGCAATCAGAGAAGAAAAATAAATAAAAGGAATCCAAACTGGAAAAGAAGAAGTAAAACTGCCATTGTTTGCAGATGATGTGATGCTATAAATAGAAAATTCTAAAGACACTACCAGAAAACTACAAGAGCTCATCCATCAATGAATTTTGTAAAGTTGTAGAATATAAAATTAATATACAGAAATCTGTTGCAATTCCATACACTAACAGTAAAGTATCAGACTGGGAAATTAAGAAAACAATCCTATTTACCATCACATCAAAAAGAATAAAATACCTAGGAATAAACCTAAAAGGAGGTAAAAGAACTGTACTCAGGAAACAATAAGACACTGATGAAAGAAAGTAAAGTTGACACAAGCACATGGAAAGATATACCACATTCTTGGATTGGAAGAATCAATATTGTTAAAGTGACCACACTATACAAGGCAATCTACAGACTCAATGCAATCCCTATCAAAATACCAATTTTTCACAGAACTAGAAAAAGTAACTTGAAAATTGGATGGAAACACAAAAGACCCCGAATAGCCAAATCAATCTTGAGAAAGAAGAACAGAGCTGAAGGAATCATGCTCCCTGACTTCAAACTATACTACAAAGCTAATGCCATCAAAAGAGTATGGTACTGGCACAAAAAGAGACACATAGACTGATGGAACAGAATAGAGAGCTCAGAAATAAACCCACACACTTATGGTCAATTAACCTATGGCAAAGGAGGCAAGAATATACAATGCAGAAAAGACAGTCTCTTTAATAGTGGTGTTGGGAAAACTGGACAGCTACATGAAAAAGAGTGAAATGAGGACATTCTCGAACACCATATACAGAAGTAAACTCAAAATGTATTACAGACTTAAATGTAAGACCAGATACTATAAAACTCCTAGAGGAAAACTCTTTGACATAAATCACAGCAATATTTTTTTGGATCCACCTCCTAAAGCAAAGGAAACAAAAGCAAAATAAACAAATGGGACCTCATTAAACTTAAAACTTTTTGCACAACAAAGAACACCATTGACAAGAGACAACCTACTGAATGGGATAAAATATTTGCAAATGATATGACTGATAAGGGATTAATATCCAACTTATATAAACAGCTCATACAACTCAACATCAAACAATCCAAATAAAAAATGGGCAGAAGAACTGAACAGACATTTTTCCAAAGAGGAAATACAACAGGCACAGGGACAGGAAATGCAATGGCCAACAGGCACAGGAAAAGATGCTCAAAATCGATAACCATCAGGGAAATGTAACTCAAAACCATTATGAGATATCACCTTACACCCTTCAGAATGGCTATCATCAAAAGGAACACAAATAACAAATGTTGGTGAGGATGCGGAGAAAAGGGAACACTTGTACCTTGTTGATGGGAATGTAAATTGGTGCAGCCACTGTGCAAAGCTGTACAGAGGTTTCTCAAAAAACTAAAAATAGAACTACCATATGACCCAGCAATTCTACTCCTGGATATATATCTGAAAAAAATAAAAACACTAATTGAAAAAGATACATGCACCCCAATGTTCATAGCAGCATTATTAACAAATGCCAAGGTATGGAAGCAGTGTAAGTGTCCATCAATAGATGAATGGATAAAGATGTGGTGTATACACACACACACACACACACACACACACACACACAATGGAATACTATTCTGCCATAAAAAAAACAAAATTTGCAGCAACATGGATAGACTTGGAGGGCACTGTGCTACGTGAAATAAGTCATACGGAGAAGGACAAATACTGTATGATATCACTTATGTGTGAAATCTAAAAAATACAACAAACTAGTGAATAAAACAAAAAAAGAAGCACACTCACAGATATAGAGAACAAACTAGTGGTTATGTGGCGAAGGTGGGGAGTGGCATTATAGGAATAGGGGAAGGTGAGTTACAAACTATTGGGTATAAAATAGGCTAAAGATGTACTGTACAATAAAGAGAAAATAGCCAATATTTTGTAATAACTCTTAATGGAAATTAATCTTTAAAAATTATGTAAAAATAAAAGATTTTTTAACATAAATTTAAAAACGAAAATACAGTAACTACTGGAAACTGATATCTAGTAAAGAACTGCAAGGTGCAATAAATATTCACTAAAACTTTCATACTGACACAGTGATTAAAGTAATATTTTTAACAAAGCAAAGGATATATTATTTGTAAAGCATATTATTATTTTGCTAGGGGTAATATACCAAAAAAGGCTGTTCAGCAAAAGATTTTTGTTATAACTTATTAGTGTCAAGTCATTTTTTTTCTTTTCCAAACTTTCACATTTTTATTTATTTCCCAAGCAATCCCTGATTGTTTCTCCCTCCATTGATTCCTAGTTGATATAAAAGTTGGTTATACTGTGATAACATGGATGAACTTTGTTGAGGGCATTATGCCAAGTGAAAGAAGTCAGACAGAGAAAGACAAATAGCATTTGCTCTCACTTATATGTGGAGTCTAAAAAATAGTAATAATAATAATAATCAACAAAAAGCCAAGCTCATAGATAGAGAATAGATTGCCGGTTGCCAGAGGCAGGGTATGGGGGGTTGGGCGAAATAGGTGAAGGTGGTCAAAAGGTACAAATTTCCAGTCATAAAATAAATAAGTCATGGGGATGTAAGGTATGGTACCTTGACTACAGTTAATGATACTGTATCACTTATTTGAAAGGTGCTAAGAGAGTAATCTTTAAAGTTCTCATCTCAAGAAAAGACATTCTGTAACTATACGGTGACAGATATTAACTAGACTCATTGTGATGATCATTTTGCAATATATACAAATATCAAATCATTATGTTGTACACCTGAAACTAAAATAATGTTGGATGTTAATTATACCTCAATAAAAAAGTAAATTAAAAGAAGATTTGGTTGTATATTTGTATTACTTTACCTCTTAACTGTCATTTTATGAATCAAATTTTCCAAATGTAAAAAGACAAAGCATTCTCATGAAAAAAAAAAATCAAGCAACCAAATGTCTCCTGAAAATCACGGATCTTTGCCAGGTATTTATAACGCATTTGTTTTATAGGTGGAACCTTCTATACAGGCTTTAAAATGGTATTCTATATTAGAGAACACTTATTTGGAAGGAAGTTCATTCTTTCCAAGGCTGATAATTCAGCCACTATTCACCAGCACTGGCATTTATCCTAGGTACTCAATGTTTTACTGCTCATAGTTTCACTTTTAACAGATTTTAACAAAAATATTTATCAAAAATTTTGAATTTAAAAAAAATTAATAAAATACTCAGAGAAACTTAAACTCTGGAACATTCTGACAAGCACGGGTTTGTTGATCCCACTTTCTATATTTATTTGGGTTAGTTTCAACCTTCATCCAGGGATTCATCCTATTTTTATTCCATAAATTCCTAACAATCCACTTCTCAATTCAGTGACCTGTGAAAAATATTCAGCTAAGATATCACTAGTGAAATGATCCACCTTTGCTCTTGATATCATACATCAGTTGATGAAAACACTGATAGATTTTGGCCACCATGTTCTCATTCCTGGTAAGGGGGCCATACTCTCCAGTACTCCAGAGGGTACAGTTTTATATGACATTTTTGATGATGTGAACTCATGGAGTTTCCACATTGATTAGACTGGTCAACACTCCTGAGCCTTGCCTAGGTCTCTTCAGGAATATTATAGGTGCAGTAGATGATTGGCCCCTATCAGGAGTTCAGGCCACCAGTCCACGAGTTGCTGCACAGACAGAAAGGAGAATGGTCACAAATTTCCTTCTAATGTTGACCTGACCTGCTATGCTATGGCCCTGGTTCTACAGCGGGCATAACATATACCAAGGTACCTGCCAGAAACACAAACAAGAGCAGCAGTCACTGGGTCCAGAACCATGCCATAGATCTTGCCCCAGATCCCACTCAGGCCCATGCAAATCTCAAGTTATTTTTTGAATAATAAAAATACCATTTTATGTAAATGGCAAAAGGGATTTTAAAAACCAGATAGCTATATATACTCTGAAATAAGTTGAATATGTAACAAGCAAAATTTAGTATCACACATTTCTGCTAACTTCAAGCCCCTCAATATTAAGGAAAAAAAATAATAAAACAAGAATCACCCTGCAAACTGCCCCCAAAATGCCTAGAAAATACGAGTTGTTCATATTTTTTTATTTATAAGCATAAACCTACAAGTATCCTCCAAAACTTGAGGAATCTGTTAACATTTTCAGAAGGTGTATTTTAAACTCAGGCAAACCTTTTAAATGGTTCTCTATTCCATCTACAATGCATGGTAATACATCAGAATTCTACCTTGTTGGCTACATTTAGTTTTTCCTTCTTTAATCTCAAGAATTACAGAAGAGAAAAAACACTGACAGCAATTCACATAAAAATATTCCAGAGAGTATTAACAGACTTACACTACATTTTCGTAGACTTTTAGGGTGAAAAGTAAAAAATCAAAATTATTTTAATTGTATGATGAAAAGGTGAGACTTAAAGTGCAAAACTTGAGTATTCCTCATCTCATCTCTGGGATTGTACTAAATCCATACACACACCTATGCTATTTTGTTTATCTTTAATATGAGTTGGATAATAATACAGACTTCTCCTGAAGTGTTGTGAAGAATAATTAACAGAAGGAACTCTCTGAAGATTAACAATGTGCTTGGGTTCCCAGCTAAAGTTACATAAACACCACATAGAAGTAATGCAAATAAATCTATCATACATATTTTATACTGGACAACATAGCCATCTGGGAAGATGCAGGAGATTTATTGTACCATAGTTTCTCACCCATTGTAGTTAACAAATTTCTAAGTTATGATCTAAGACATCTGGATTAGACATTTATTACAACATTCACTCAGGTTGTGGACATTTTTTATTGCTTTGAAATCTATTGTAATAAACATTTATATAACAAATTTAAGCCCTAAGTGTTTTACTTATATTCTTTCAATAATCTGCTCAATTTCCCTATTATTATTATTAGTGTTTTTCTGGTTTCAGAATTCATAGATAAATTTATGAAAATCACATTTAATGAATGTTCTTAATAAAATGGAACTTTAACTTCCATTAAGATTTCATTTTCTATAAAGGATTTAAGAAAAATGTTACTGTTTAAATTACTGTTTAAAGCAAATCTTGTTATGTTTTTTACACTTTATGCATTTTCCTCATTTTTCAAAGAATGTATATACCCAGAAAAAAATAGAAGTCTTTAATGCATATCTTTTACTCACTGATTCCTTTTATTGTATCACTAGTACTAGAACTAAATACTAAAGGAGATTGATTTAAAGTAAATCTAGGAATCTACAAGAGATGACTACTAATTCTATTAAAAAAGAAACAGATTGGGGATTTCACTCTGGTTTATAAGCACACCAATTTTCTTACATTTGTGTCCTTTTACAGTTTATACTGACATGCTCAAAGGTGTCTGCTAATAACCATGGAGAAAAAAGACAATAATTTAAAAAGCTGAAGAATTTTAAAAACTTGTATTAAAACATAAAACCATTTCTAGAGTGACAAATAAATGTATCTGCACACACATCTTGCATTTCATTATTTTTTTCTTGTGTGATGATTAGAAAGAGGAAAATTCCTCTCTCCTATAATCATGAAGAAAAGAGTATGTGTCTTGTAAGAAAAATAATAGGAGGCAGAGTCAAGATGGTGGTGTGGGAAGACATGGAGTTAGGGTTTCTCCACAACTAGAGCAACTGGGGGCCACTGGTGGGGGACTCTGACACCCAAGGAGGCAGGAGGAACCCGCAAGTGAACTGGTAGAACGTGGGGGGACTGAGGGGGGAGGAGAAGTGGAGGCCAGACAGGATCGGTGCCACTGAGGCCAGGGAGCTCAGGAGAGGAAGGTGAGAGGGACTCTACAGGAAGAGCGGGTGAGGTGTGGAGGGCAATCTCCTGGCCCAAGTGAGCTCCCAAGCTGGTAACGCCCCTCCAAAGACCCATCCAGGCCGCGTGGGTCCTGGGGGCATAGGAAGGAGGCTGGGGTGATCAGGAGAAGCAGGTGGAAGGAGCCATCCAGGAGGAGTGGGAGAGAAGCAGAGGGCAACTGCCCCATCCACTTGGGCCCAAGGAGCCTGCTAAGCTCCCAGGCCAGTCCCCTGCCCTCCAAAGCCCGCTCCAGGTTGTGTAGGTACTTGGGGGCATAGGAAGGAGGCCAAGGGGAAAACAGGAGCAGGAGGGAGGGGCCCTCCCAAACCAGAGGAGCAAGAGAGGTGACAAAGGCATTTGCCCCATCCACTTGAGCCCAGGAAGCCTGCTGGGCTCCCAGGTGAGGTCCCCTGCCCTCTGAGACCAGGGGTGTGGGGCACGTCTGGGCTAGTTCTGCTCCTTGAGCCTAAGCCCCACCCCCCCACAGCCTCCCAGGCCTTTTCTGGCCTGTGGGTCATAAGCATAGGCCCCGCCCACCACCCAAACCTTGCCCTTGCTTAGGCCCCGCCCTCAACAGCCAAGGCCTCCCCACTCCTTTTTTTTTCCTTTTCCCTCCTCCTCTTTTTTTTACTATTGTGGTACTGAGGTACCTTCCGGTTATTGATTCATCTGTATTTTTATTTTTATAATCTTTCTAACATATCTATTACTTTCCTAATCTAATTTTATTTTTTACTTTGCTAATTTTTGTTTGTTTTTTGCTGTCCCACACAGATTGTGGGATCTTGGTTCGTGAGCTGGGGGTCAGGCCGAAGTTCCTGTGGTGGAAACTCTGAGTCCAAACCACTGGACTAACAGAGAACCTCAGACCCCAGGAAATATTCATCAGAGTAAGGGCTCACGGAGTTTCTCATCTCAGCACCAAGACCCAGCCCTACCCAATAGCCTACAAACTCCAGTATCGGAAGGCTCAGGCTAAACAAGAAAGACAGGAACACAATCCCACTCATAAAAAAAAAAAAAAAGAGACAGCAAAAAAATATGTCACAGATGAAGGAGCAAGGTAAAAACCCAAAAGACCAAATAGATTAAGAGGAAGTAGGCAATCTACCTGAAAAAGAATTCAGAGTAATGACAATAAAGATGATCCAGAATCTCGGAAACAGAATGGAAGCACGCATTGAGAAAATACAAGAAATGTTTAACCAAGACCTAGAAGAACTAAAGAACAAACGGAGATGAACAACACAATAACAGAAATGAAAAATACACTAAAATCAATTAACAGAATAATGGAGGCAGAAAAAATAAGTGAGCTGGAAGACAAAATGGTGGAAATAACTGCCGAGGAGCAGAATAAAGAAAAACGAATGACAACAACTGAAGAGAATCTCAGCGACCTCTGGGACAATATTAAACGCAATAGCATTTGAATTACAGGGGTCCCAGAGAAAGAAGAGAAAAAGAAAAAGGTCTGCAAAAATATTTGTAGAGACTATAGTTGAAAACTTCTCTATCATAGGAAAGGAAATAGTCACCCAAGTCCAGGAAGCACAGAGAGTCCCATACTGGATAAACCCTAAGAAAAACACACCAAGACACATAATAATAAAACTAACAAAAATTAAATTCAAAGAAATAATATTAAAAGCAGCAAGGGAAGAACAAAAAATAACATACAAAGGAATACCATAAGGTAATCAGCTGATTTTTAAGCAGAAACTCTGCAGGCCAGAAGGGAGTGGTAGGGTATACTTAAAGTGATGAAAGAGGAAAACCTACAACCAAGATTACTCTACCCAGCAAGGATATCATTCAGATTCGATAGGGAAGTCAAGAGCTTTTCAGACAAGCAAAAGTTAAGAGAATTCAGCACCACCACCACAAGACCAGCTTTACAACAAATGCTAAAGAAACTTCTCTAGGTGGGAAACACAAGAGAAGAAAAAGACCCACAAAAACAAACCCAAAACAATTAAGAAAATGGTATTAGGAACATACATATCAATAATAACCTTGAATGTAAATGGATTAAATGCCCCAACCAAAGGACACAGACTGCTTGAACGGATACAAAAAACAAGAACCATATATGTGCTGCCTACAAGAGACCCACTTCACACCTAGGAACACATACAGACTCAAAGTGAAGGGATAGAAAAAGATATTCCATGCAACTGGAAGTCAAAAGAAAGCTGGAGTAGCAATACTCGTATCAGATAAAATAGACTTTAAAATAAAGACTGTTACAAGAGATGAGGGACACTACATAATTATCAAAGGATCAATCCAAGAAGATATAACAATTATAAATGTTTATGCACCCAACATAGGAGCACATCAATACTAAGGCAAATGCTAACAACCATGAAAGGAAAAATCGACAGTAACACAATAATAGTAGAGGACTTTAACATCCTACTTGCATAACTGGACAGATGATCCAAACAGAAAATAAATAAGGAAACACGAGCTTTAAATGATACAACAGACCAGACAGATTTAATTGATATTTATAGACTATTCCACCCAAAAGTGGGAGAATACGCTTTCTTCTCAAGTGTACATGGAACATTCTCCAGGATACATCACACCTTGGGTTACAAATCAAGCCTTGGAAAACTTAAGAAAATTGAAATTGTATCAAGCATTTTCTGACCACAATGCCATGAGATTGGAAATCAATTACAGGAAAAAACCTGTAAAAAACACAAATACATGGAAGCTAAACAGTGCACTACTAAATAACCAAGAGATCACTGAACAAATCAAAGAAGAAGTGAAAAAATACATAGAAACAAATGACAATGAAAACCCGATGACCCAAAACCTATGGGACACCGCAAAAGCAGTTCTAAGAGGGAAGTTTATAGCAATTCAATCTCACTTCAAGAAACAATAAAAATCTCAAATAAACAATCAAACCCTACACTTACAACAACTAGAGAAAGAAGAACAAAGAAAACCCAAAGTCAGTAGAAGGAAATAAATCATAAAGATCAAGGAAGAAATAAATGAAATAGAAATGAAAAAACAATAGCAAAGATCAAAAAACCTAAAAGCTGGTTTTTGAGAAGATAAACAAAATTGATAAACCTTAGCCAGACTCATAAAGAAAAAAAGGGAGAGGACGCAAATCAATAAAATTAGAAATGAAAGGAGAAATCACAACTGACACCGCAGAAATACAAAGGATTATAAGGGACTACTACAAACAACTACATGCCAATAAAATGGACAACCATGAAGAAATGGACAAATTCTTGGAAAGGTACAATTTCCAGGAAGAATTAGAAAATATAAACAGACCAATCACAAGTAATGAAATTGAAACTGTAATTAAAAAATCTTCCAACAAACACAAGCCCAGGACCAGATGGCTTCACAGGTGAATTCTATCAAGCATTTAGAGAAGAACTAATACCGATCCTTCTCAAACTCTTCCCAAAAATTGCAGAGGAAGAAATACTTCCAAATTCATTCTATGAAGCCACTATCACCATGATACCAAAACCAGAAAAAGATATCAAAAAAAAAATTACAGACCAATATCGCTGATGAACATAGATGCAAAAATTCTCAACAAAATACTAGCAAACAGAATCCAACAGCACATTAAAAGGATCATACACCACGATCAATGATTTATCCCAGGAATGCAAGGATTCTTCAATATACGCAAATCAATCAATGCGATACACCACATTTACAAATTAAGGAATAAAACCATATGATCGGGCTTCCCTAGTGGTGCAGTGGTTGAGAGTCCGCCTGCCGATGAAGGGGACACGGGTTTGTGCCCCGGTCCAGGAAGATCCCACATGCCATGGAGCGGCTGGGCCCGTGAGCCATGGCCACTGAGCCTGCACATCCAGAGCCTGTGCTCCACAACAGGAGAGGCCACAACAGTGAGATGCCTGCATACCGCAAAAAAAAAAACAAAAATAAAACCCATATGATCATCTCAGTAGATGCAGAAAAAGTTTTTGAAAAAATTCAACACCCATTCATGATTAAAAACTCTCCAGAAAATGGGCATAGAGGAAACCTATCGCAACATAATAAAGGCCATCTATGACAAACCCACAGTAAGTATCATACTCAGTGGTGAAAAAATGAAAGCATTTCCACTAAGATCACGAATAAGACAAGGATGTCCACTCTCGCCACTCTTATTCAACATAGTTTTGGAAGTCCTAGCCACAACAATCAGAGAAGAAAATAAATAAAAGGCATACAAATTGGAAAAGAAGTAAAACCGTCACTGTTTCCGGATGACATACTATACAGAAAAAATCCTTAAAAATGACAACAGAAAACTACTAGAACTAATCAGTGAATTTGGTAAGGTTGCAGGATATAAAATTAATGCACAGAAATCTCTGGCATTCCTATATACCAACAGTGAAAAATCAGAAAGAGAAATTAAGGAAACACTCCCATTTACCACTGCAACAAAAAGAATAAAATACCTAGGAATAAATCTGCCTAAGGAGGCAAAAGACTTGTACTCAGAGAACTATAAAACACTGATGAAAGGAATCAAAGATAACATAAAGAGATGGAGAGCTATATCATGTTCTTGGATTGGAAGAATCAATATTGTGAAAATGACTATACTACCCAATCTACAGATTCAGTGCAATCCCTATCAAACTACCAATGGCATTCTTCACAGAATTAGAGCAAATAATTTTACAATTCATATGGAAATGCAAAAGACCCCAGATAGCCAAAGCAATCTTGAGAAAGAAAAACAGAGTTGGAGGAATCAGGCTCCCCAACTTCGTACTATACCACAAAGCTACAGTAATTAAGACAGTATGGGCTGGCACAAAAACAGAAATACAGATCAATGGTACAGGATAGAATGCCCACAGATAAACCCACGCACATATGGGCACCTAATTTATGACAAAGGAGGCAAGAACATACAATGGAGAAAAGACAGCCTCTTCAATAAGTGGTGCTGGGAAAACTGGACATCTACATGTAAGAGAACAAAATTAGAACACTCCCTAACACCATACACAAACATAAATTCTAAATGGATTAAAGACTTAAATGTAAGATCAAACACTATAAAAGTCTCAATGGAAAACAGAGGAAAAATACTCTTTGACATAAACCACAGCAAGATCTTTTTTTGACCCACCTCCTAGAGTAACAGAAATAAAAATAGACAAATCGGATTTAATTAAACTTAAAAACTTTTGCATAGCAAAGGAAACCATAAATGAGACAAACAGACAACCCTCAGAATGGGAGAAAATATTTGCAAATGAAACAACAGAAAAAGGATTTATCTCCAAAATATCATGGAGCTCAATATCAAAAAAAAACCAAACAAACAGTCCAGTTAAAAAATGTGCAGAAGACCTAAATAGACATTTCACTAAGGAGGACATACAGATGACCAAGAGGCACATGAAAAGATGCTGAGCATCATTAATTATTAGAGAAATGAAAATCAAAACTACAATGAGGTATCACCTCATGCCCGTCAGAATGGCCATTATCAAAAAATCTAGAAACAATAAATGCTGGAAAGGATATGGTGAATAGGGAACCCTCCCACACTGTTGGTGGGAATGTAAATTGATACAACCACTATGGAAAACAGTATGGAGGTTCCTTAAAAAACTAAAGACAGAACTACCATATGACCCAGGAGTCCCACTGCTGGGCATATACCCTGAGAAAATCCTAATTCAAAAAGAGACATGTACCACAATATTCATGGTAGCACTATTTACAATAGCCAGGACATGGAACCAACCTAAATGTCCATCGACAGATGAATGGATAAAGAAGATGTGGCACATAGATACAATGGAATATTGCTCAGCCATAAAAAGAAGCAAAACTGAGTTATCTGTAGTGAGGTGGATGGACCCAGAGCTGTCATACAGAATGAAGGAAGTCAGAAAGAGAAAAACAAATACTGCATGCTAACGCATATATATGGAATAAAAAACAACAACAAAAAATGGTACTGATGAACCTATCTGTAGGGCAGGAATAAAGAGGTAGGCATAGAGAATGGACTTGAGGACATGGGGTGGGAGGGGGAAGCTGGGGCGAAGTGAGAGTAGCATCGACATATATACACTACCGAATGTAAAACAGCGGTCTGGTGGGAAGCAGCAGCATAGCACAGGGAGATCAGCTCAGTGCTCTGCGATGACCTAGAGGGGTGGGATAGGGAGCATGGGAGGGAGGCTCAAGACAGAGGGGATATGGGAACATGTGTATGCATATACGGCTGATTCGCTTTGTTGCACAACAGAAACTAACACAGTATTGTGAAGCAATTATACTCCAATAAAGATCTATTAAAAAATAATATAGTCTGTGTCTTGGGAAAGGGATTATGATGCATGATTTGAGAGGGAAAGATAAGTATACGGAAGTGTTTGAGATCTGAATTGTGGCTGGATAAATTGGAAGACATCACTTCACACGTCACAGAGGACTGACTCAACCAGAGCTTGATAATATATTGCATTATTCTCTCTCACACAGGACTAGACTTTGTGGAACAAAAATGAATACAAGATAATTCCTAATTTCAAGAAATTTATTATCTGATCATTCATGTACTCATATTTCACAATATACAAATAGAGAACTACAGATTAGAGTGTGATTTTGTTTTTCTGTTGATGAGGAAAAAATCAGGGAAAACTTTAGGTAAACTTCAAATGACCTTGAAAGATAAATTAGATTTTGGCAGAGAAAAGACATTCCAGGTGGAAGACTCAGCATGAAAATGAACAAAAGATATTGTCTAGAAAGAAATATGGTCACAGGTGTATAATATAGCAGCAACTTGAATAATGAATGTGGATATACTCTGGGAAACCTGTGCATTTTACCTTATTTTCTGAATTAAATTTAAAAACTTAAGAATTACAGAAGGCCTACTATGAAATTTAAGTCTCTCTTTTACATCCCAAGTCAGAGAACCAAGTCACAGGGTTCTTATATAGCTTTCCAATACATTCTTTGTACACACAAGTATATACATTATTAATTCCTGTTTTAACTTTTATGCAAACAGTAGTGTAAGACATGTTATTCTCAATTGTGATTTTAAACACAATATCTCTCTCTGATTGATTGTTCCTTATCAGTTACAGTCTTCTGAAATCTATGTAAAATGAAAGTTGAGTTAACTAGTTTTAGTTAAGTAGTAAGAGTTACAGTCTGATTGCAACGATCTGTAGACTGATTATTTGACCAGAAAGTGGAGGCATCTTGTGTAGACTACTATCAAGTTGTGGTGGTGAAAGGGAGAGGCAAAATGAGATAACTGCTCAAAGAGCTATTTTAGAAGATAGCAAATACAATTGAACTAAACCAGCTTTGGTGGTAAAAAGGCTGCTATCCAACTCCAGATTCCAACACTTATTAAGTCTACAACTTTGGGATAATTACCATTCTTGAGCTTCAGTTACCACGTGTGTACAATGGAGAATAATAATAGCTAATTTGGGACTTCCCTGGTGGTCCAGTGGGTAAGACTCTGCGCTCCCAATGCAGGGGGCCCAGGTTCGATCCCTGGTACGGGGAACTAGATCCCACATGCATGCCACAACTAAGAGTTTGCATGCTGCAAGTAAGAGTCCACATACCGCAGCTAAGATCTTGCATGCCGCAACTAAGACCCGGCATAGCCAAAATAAATACTTTTTTAAATAAATAAATAAGCTGTTTAAAAAATAATAACTAATTCACAGAATCTTTGTCATGTTTAAGTCAATGTTTAGTTCCTGGCCAATAACAGGCATTTTATGTATTTCATCATTATTTACTAATTATCATTTTAAAACAGAAGCCTATGTTATTAATGTCTCTTAATTATATATGTGATATACTCATGTTTAGCTTTTAATATTGTTTTATATATGTAATTTTTTATTTAATGATTTCAGTTATATAAAGTAGAATACAGTGATTCCTGGTTTCATTAGGGTGATGTTAGCTGCTGGAACAAGCAAACTCCAGGATATCAGTGGCTTCATACAATTGTTTATTTTTAACTTATCAAGTAGCCTAAAGCAGCCCAATGTTTCTGGTTAGTGAGTGCCTTTCCCCCACATAATGACTCAGAGACTCAGATCTTTAACATCTTGTGACTCCCCAGTCTTCTGGGCCTTAGAGTCCTCTGCTTCTAAACAGCAGAAACAGCTGTGGAGAAGCCTCATCTGATCCTTAAACGCCCTCTTTAGAAAAAGATACTCTTTATTGCTGTTCATACTTCACATAACTATAAATGCATGTGAGAAGCCTAGCCGCCTTTCAATGACACTCTGCACTCTCCAAGAAGAAGGATCATATGTTTTCATCAACAGCTAGTCATTTCGATCATAATAGTCCAATAACATCATTCACAAACGAAGAAACTTAAGACCTAGCAATTGTTAGTTCAGCAGGAATAGTTACTGTTTGCTTATGGTGTTTCCTTGATCTAATGTTCTTTGGTAATGCAATGGGTAGAATCTCATTAAACCGTGGACAGTATGAAAGGAGAAAGTGTTAGATTGTAATAGGCAAATAATAATGTTGGTCAATATATTTACATTTAATTATAGGATATGGAGTTTCATTTTTCCTTTTTAAAAATAATTATTTAGTATTAAAGAATTATCATAAAATATGACATTGTTAAGAAGCTCTATGATTTTGGTGCTGAGGCTTCATTTAGGAATTTAGCACCTAGGTTGCATACATCATGATAATGAAAAAGCTTTATTCTTTTTTATGCTGCCTGCAGTAGAAAAATGGGAATTGCCTGTGCTGTATGAGCCACAATGTAACTATGAACAATACAATCTAAAAGGAAGGAGTTTAACATTTTCAAAGCCGTATTTTTAAAATTTATCCCAAAGTTCTCCATTTGTCAGCACAAATATTTTTCTAAGTATACATTTGAAAGCCTTTACATCTTTGCATCTACATTCAATCATTGAGGCAGCAGGAAAATTATGCTCTACATGTACAAAATAATGCTATGTTATTCAAAGAAGACACTATAAAGCTATTTAAAGAGGATATTATGATATAGGAAAAAGACCTATGTACAGGTGTGAATCATTGGTACCATCACTAATCTACTAAGTTATTTATTATGAAGATGAAATTGTTTTCAAATCTTGGTTGAAAAAATGGACAAGGAATACTGAATTGTTTAAAAAGAAATATTTATTTATTCAACCACCAACTGAACACTCACTACCTGCCAGGCACTTTTTTGGACACTAGGGATACAGCAGGGAACAAAATACATGAGTTCCCCACTTGCCCATTTTTCTTTTATTTTATAAAACTAGAACTCTTTCTTTAAGTAACAAACTAAGAAATACTACACATAATCAGACAGCTATCTTTGAGGAATGAATTTTCTTGGGTTACCTACTTTGAACATCAGAACTTTCACCAAGAGTGAAAACAAAGATAGCTGTTTTAATTAGAATATTAACATTAATTAGAATAGCCACCAATGCCAGCAGAGAGATTGCACCAAATGGCAAGGGCCAACCCTGTCATACAAAGGCACAGCCAGAAGAGGGAGATGAAGCAGGTTTGTGAGATGCGCTGAGAAAATATCCTTGAACATACTATGCTTCCAAGTACTAGGACTTCCAGAAATACTTAGTGTGGACTTTTAAAAAACTGTAGAACATTATGAATTTTTGATTATAAGAATTTACCAGTTGCTAAATATATAATTTTTAAGTTATTTTTCTTTGAAGACATTGTCTTCTGATATATGGTAGGTAGTGTATTTAGAAGTTAAGTGAGTTGGTGCCAGGTTTCTAGTGGAAATTTAGTCAAGACATGTGTTACCTCTCTATAAAGTAGTCTTGGCTTTTTGGGTAATGAGTTACACATATTTGGGTTATAATTCAAAATTACTACGCAATTTAAAAGTGAATTATCCTTTAACAAAACCAATTTTGAGGGGATAAGTCAGTTTTTAAAGTTAGTAACAAGGGCTCAATATATTTTTAGAAAGTGGAAGACTGGGTGAAGGATACTATAATTTCTACAAAATTCATGATAAGTATAAAAAAATGTTCCAACTGTGCCTTGGCTTATACTTAATACATACAATAGAGAAATATTTTATGCGTCAAAAGTTTATAAATATTTTTCACTCATATATTATGCTATTGCTTATATATTCTATTCCATTATTCACTGGTAAACTTTAAGTTTATATGCCTGTGTGGAAAATAAATACAAGTGATATTTAACTATAAAATGATATTATATATATTGAAAAACATCTATTTGTTTGGTTTATGGGTCTATTGTTGCAAAGGAATTTACATATTATATTGTGGTTTTTATATTTCTACATCATCATCAACACTCTACATCATTTGAAAACATCACTAACAAAGCAAAAAGAGAATATCATAGGATTAATAGCTGAGGCGCTATAGTCCATAGTTTGTGTCCTATTTTGTGTGATCCACAAATTAGCAGTATCAACATCACCTGGAAGCACATTAAAAGTAAAATCTGTATTTTAACCAGATCCCCAGGTGACTGTGTGACCATTAAAATTTGAGAGGTCCCAGTCTGGTCTATGCAATAACCTTTCTGTTTCCTCTTTGCTAATAGGACCCATATTTTGTTCACATTTTGGGTGGTCATGTTAATCATGATCCCTTCCTAGCCCTGGGCAGCAAAGGTTGATTAGACTAAGCCAAGCATGATAATTTCCTTTTCCTCTGTTTGAGTACAGGCATGTGACTGCAACCCTAAACAAAGTGCTGTAGGAAACATTCTGGAGGCTTACAGAAAAACAATGTCATTACCCTCAAAAAGGTACACAAAACAAGGACATGGCTACTCTTTTGCTTCAGATATTTTCTTTCTGCAAACAATGTCTGCAATGGCCATCACCCTTTTAAGTCTGTGAAGAGAAGACCAGGAAATAGCAGAGAAGCTGAGCTAGAGTCTTTAAGACCTAGAGTTCTTTCATCCAGCTCAGGAACCCCTTGGCTGCTAGCATGCTTGTTAATGAGATAATGAACACTTTCTTGTTGACGCACCTTCAGTGGGCCTCTGTTACTTATCCAAATATATATATTAACTTAAAATAATCATTGGGATCAATAGCTTGATTAAACACATTACTTGTCTTTAAATCTCCACTTCTAAATCCACAGATAGGATAATTTTTGTGGATCTGTGTTAGTGAATACATACAGATCCTGAGATTCTCCCAAAAGAATGTCAGTCTCTAAATCAGAAGATTCACTTGCTGGGTTATGACTGAACTAGAAATTCAGTTTAAATTTCCCTATGTGGATTTTCCTGCTATTTAAAGATTACAATTAATTGGTTTTCTATATTCTGTTCTATCGACTTGGAGAAAAGAGCAAAACAGTAGCCCAAATTTAGATTATGTTAGTTCTGATTGAACAGATTAAGTTTTTAGTGACTTCCCTAAATAGCTCATAATAATTTAATTACTGCCAAATTTACTTTCTTATAAAAATCATTCTGGGAAAGCTCAATTTAAGAGCACAACTAGGGCTTACCTTCTAATTTTACTGTACATAGCTGATTAGGGTTTTTCAATAGAAATATGTTTTCATTAGATGTATGTTCATTAGATACGTATAATATAAATTCTACTGGACAGTATTGATGTAATTACTATACAAGCCCTTTAGGACATATTTTATTCAGGAAAACTTCATAAATTTTTAGCACACTAGGCCACTGCATGTTCACTTAGTACTTATATATGTATCTTATTTAATCAAAATTATTATTATTTATAAAAGTATGGCAGATGGTATCCTCCAAAATTTGCCACAGGATTCTTTCTGGTCCCAAATGCTAGTTCAGAACATTTTCACTTCCCTTTAAGAGGTACAGTTCATCTCCTCTTCCCTTGAACTCAGGTGTGCTTGCGACTGCTCCAACCAATAGACTAAGGAAAAAGTGATACTCTGTCACTTGTGAGGCCAGGTCAGTAGAAGGACATGCCTCTCTTTGACCGCCCCCTCTTTCTTGATATGCTTATTACTCCAGGAACTCAGCTACTTACTGTGAGGAAGTCCAGGCTACCTAGAGGAACCACAGGTAGGTCTTAGACAATAGCCAGCATCAACTGCCGGAAAAGCGAGTGAGAAAGCTTTCAGCTGATTTCAGCCCTCAGCTCAGCTGTCTTGTCCATTGACTGAAGCCCCAGACATTTTGGTGCCCAACCCCACGGAGTATGACCTGACTGAATCCCTGACCCACAGAATCTGTGAACATAATAAATGGATGTTATATGCCACTAAATTTTGAAATGCTATGAATGCACTCATTCAAATCGTAAAAAGAAATTTCATTCAATGTGTATGTTAATCTAAGACGCTGCTAATAGTGAAATCAGTTGGTCAATAGAAAGAAGCTAGGCTTATTGTCAGATAAAATCAGATATGAATTCTGATTCTATGGGTCTTGTTCAAATTACTTCAACTTTCTGAGCTACAGTTTCCTTATTACTTTAAAAATAGAGATAAATATTCCTATTTCAGAGTTGTGAGGAGATTATGATTAAATATACAACATATAACTTAGTGCCTAGCACACAGTAGATAATTAATATGTTTGCTACTGTAACATGTTTTGGATGACTAGGAACTTTACAAGAATAACATCAATAGTAAATCTGAGCATTGACTTGAGTGTTTACTATGTGCCAGGTACTTGGCATGATGCTCGGCATGTGTTGTCTCAAGTAGTAATTTATTTAATACATTACAGCATTTTATACACATTTGATTTATGTCTTAGAAACTCATACAATTAATTAATTCAATAGATAAGCACGTTTTTGTCCCAAATGCTGTGTCAGCCATTGCTAATTAAAATTTATAGGATTATCTTTAAAATACAATTGAAAGATCAAAATATAGAATACTGACAGAAAATCTTAGTTTAAATATCCTTTTTACAGACAAGGAGTTCCAGTTTAAAGAGTAAATCGATATTTCTAGTAACATAAGAGAGTAAGTAATACTAAATAATTTCAATGTGGTACAGCCAGTGGCTGTCTTGTACAAAAAATATGTATTACATAACCTGTAAATATTTGGGTTTAAAATATGTAACTAAATACCAAAAAACAACTGGTTAAGTTTTAATATACTACATATATTAGTATGGACTCTATTGATAAAGACTCAAAATACTGCACTAATGATCCATTATTCCTTCATTTCACATTTGAAAGCATAGGCTGAGAAAACTAATCATAAGAGCATAAGCACCTTAAGAAACCTGTAACCATCTGGAATACCTTAAGCAGCAGAAAACAACATTTGTGATGTTATTTTCATCACAGGTCTTTCAACAACACTCTCTCCAGACAAGCCGGGAACTAAGAGAAATTAGTGGCCATTCAAGGACATGGCTCAAAGACAATTCTATTCCATTAGTGTATGTGTAGCTTTTCTTAAAGCTATGATAAATTTCCCCAAAATGTGGCTTGTTGCAGACCAACATCTACTCAGCTCATAAAACGGAGGGGAAAAAAAACTCCGCAGTTCATTTAAACAGCCTTCTTAATGTCAGAGAATGTTTAGCTGGAGAAAGACATTGCCTTTATTGCTAGCTTATGTTTTTTTTGTTTTTTTTTTTGCTAGCTTATGTTAAATGAATAATTCAGAGTGAAAGCAGTTGCAGCATAACGATAAAATTACATAAACCAAAGGGTAGATGTTCAATCCAAATATCTGTAGAAAAAAGTCACATTTCCTATTCTTCTGTTTACTTACAAAGTTATTTTGTTTGTACAGATGTTCCAAAAACTATCATCACATTTCTTTGCAATATTTATAACCTACTCGAAATGCTTGCTCTAAGAAATTTTTCTTCTCTATTCAATACATCCTTAAGCCTGATTTGTCTTCTGTTGTCCAGCAGAATCTGTATATTAATGACAGGCAAAGTTCAACGTAAATGACCATTTGATACCAGAATAGAGAGTGAGAAGAAGGGAGGGAATTGATAATTATCAGATGTCTCTTTTGTGCTAGGTGGCAGGTGGCCTACTATTTCATTTTTTTTTTTCCTCACAACAGCTTCCTGGGTTATAATACTTATTCTGATTTTTAGATAAAGATAGCTTAGGGTAATTTTTATTGTCTAAAATCACACAACTACAAAGAGGTGGAATCACATTTGAAATAAGTCTGACCCAAACCTCCTGCTCTTTCCAATACATGAGAACAACCTGAACATTTTAAGTCATCATATAAGCAGAGTAGCTTTAAGACAAAATGTTTTTTAAAAAACAGAAATTACAAAGTTTTTAGGCCCAGAGTTTAGAAATAAAATGTCCAATACTTGGATGATTTAAGTAAAGTTTATTTTAAATGTCATGACTTTTGGGGGTACTTTTCAACAACATGATTTTTCCCCTTGTTAAAGCAGAGCCACATTTTAATACATGGATTTCTGGACTTACCTGCACAAGAAATCTTAGCCTGAAACTCACTGCTTGGAAATGGGCCTCTCCTCTGATTAGATTCACATTAAAATCCACCACATGTTAAATTGACTTAAGAATAAAAAGTCATATCTGCACAATTGCCTGAATAGCTTATTGATTCAGATTTTTTAAAATAGTGAGTTCAGCAAAATCAGAAGGGCAACAAAACCAATCATTTCAGCCCAAATGGTTCATTCCCTAGCTGCACGCAGTCACAAATAGAAGAGAGGGCTATCTCCATCAACATAAGGCTGTGCATTGTCACTTGCTGTGTGCATTGCTTATTTCCTTACTGAGGAAGAAATCAATGCTGCTACATTTTGCCCAGCATTGCTTGAAATATTCACAGAAATTTATTTTAGAGCAGGTCAATTTTGATGTGTAAATTTTTATATTCTAACTGCTTACCTATTGTAAATTATACTGTTTCTGCATAAAATAGTCATTAGTAACAAAATATTATTGTAGTCACTCTTGGTTTTTAAAATATACTAAGTTCTATACTGTGGTTTTCTTTTCATGAGTCTGTAACAAGGCAAATAATCACATAGAATTATTAAGCTTTCAAGTAAAAGTATTAAAATTCACCAGAGCCAAAATTCACATGGGTGCATTAAGTAAAGAAATATCTTAGAAATTATCTCTATTACATATTTTTTCAACTTCTGTATGGATGCTCCACGTAAGAAAGTATGTGTCTACCTATGTAGCAAACAGATTGTTTGAGTGACTTTTGAAATCTTTAAATCCTTTCCCTCATACCTCAACTCTTTAGACCTATAATGTATTTACCATTAAAGAGGTCTACATCCTGATTTACATGCCAAAATATACTTGATTTGCTATAAGTTAAAAATAAGAACTTATTGGGGTTGGAAAATTATATTTTTGACCTGATAAACAAAATACTGACATAAGCCATTTTCATTATTTCAGTACAGAAAAGTATTATTATTTTATTCAGAGGACCATAAGCAGTAGCGGATCGTTATTTAGAACACTTTGACACTCAGGCATCTGAGTGTCAAAGAAAAAGCTAGAAAACAAGGGGGACCTCAATTTTCATTTAATATATGACATAACTGTAGCTAAAATAGAACTAGACAAAATCATAATTTCTTTATCTTCAAAAAACCTCAAGCAATTACTGCCCAGACAGTTAACCTTTAGCAGAAGATAGAAATGACCTTCTGGCAGCTAATACGTATTTTATTCAAAATTTTGTTGTTAAAAATTGGTGTAGTCAATACTAAATAGCCTATTAGTCCAATTCTAAATTATCACCAGTAAGAACAGTTATGCCTTTAACTGATCTATATTTTATATTACATGAGATAACATTTATATCTGCTACATCAAAATAAAAAATAAAGAAGCCATTATATAACCTGTTATTTTATACATTCTTGTCATTTGAAAATTCATAGAAAATGAAGACTTGCTGCTCTAAATCTGAGATGCAGTTGCCATGACAACCAAGAGGCACAAGTGGTACTGCATACCACTATTCAAATGGTATTTGAATATCAGAAAGAATCTACTACATTATGTATTATTCTTTCTCTGCATTTAAATAATAATTTAGTCCTTTGTTTTTAAATAGGTATATTTGTTATAATTTTAGCACAGGAGGTTGGTTTAAGATAAAGTATGTAGATAGGTAACAAATGAATCATTATAACAAATTCTATGCTTTTTCTGAAATTTCTGATTTGCATACATAAGCCACAGTGAAACATTTCTTCTTTGTATAAAATAAAGATGTAAATAAATATAATATTCAGTGATTTAAATGGTTCTGTGATATGATATTCACCCTTATGATATGATATTCATCTTTATGATCACACTTCCAACTATGCTTTGTTGTCTCCACTGGAGTGTGCTCATAAGCACTTCAACCTATTTCCAAACTGAATATATTAGCTTTCCCTAAAGCTGCCTCCTTGCATATTCCTTAGATTTTGCTACTGGCAACACTGTCTTCCCAATTACTCAGGCTCAAATATCAGAGTAATATTTGACTTTTTCTTCTCCTTGTCATCATTATTTAATTCATTGACTAATCCTACTGAGTCTACCAGGAGAATAATAATCTATTGTTCTTTTAATTTCACTATTGGTTCAATATTTATTTTGTACTGTCAGAAGAAAAATTAATTTTATATATTAATAAAAGTTTACCTATTATATGTTAAATACATGTATTCCCTAAAATAGGAATTATTGTAGTGACACAGGAATGGAGAGATGGAGCAGTGGAAGAGGTCAGAGGGGCAGGTGACAACAAGGCTGGAAAAGCATCCATATTATGCTGCTTGGTTTTATTCTGTGGTTATGAACAAACCAAGAGAGATTTTTCAGAAGAGAAATTACTTAAGAAAATTTTGGAGAAATTAATTCTCATAGAAATATGGAGAATGACTTAAAGAGAGAGATTAGTGGCAGAAAACCAGATAGAAGTCTCCTACTATAGTTCAAGAAACAGACAATGAGGATATGAAAAAGGTATTAGTAGTGAGATTTTAAAAGATTTGATGAATTGAAAACTTGTCTTGGTGCTTTAAAGCAAGAAGACACGTTGAGTAAAGAAAGGAAGAGAGCAGTATTGTGTCTTGAAAGATAGCAATTTGATAGAGAAATGAGGAAAATGGAGAGTCCTTGATACAGAAAGAAGAAACACACAAAAGAATTGAATGAGCAGTGCAGTGCTTGTTTAGGGACAATAAGATTATTTTTATAAATGAGAAACCTAGAAAAATTGGCAAACTGGAAAAGTAAAAATACACTTAATATCTGTATTAAAAAGTCAGATCATAAAGAGACTTTATAAAAATCAATTGTGAAATATCACACACTCTTCTTTAGGATTCTGAATTATTTTAATATAACAGAATTTGATTAAATGAATAACTGGTAATCTAATTTTACTAGGCAATTTTGATAAACTAATTTGAAATTTTACTAGCTATATTCATGTAAAATAAGAAAAGAACACTGAACACAACTACAATAGATGAAATTTCAACATTTTTTCAAGATGAAATAAAGAATGAAGAGGAAAGGGAATGGAGAAAAGCTGAATACCAACTGACTACAGAAGGGGAAAATAGTGAGAAGCATGGCAATTCATTCATACAGCCGAATTAGAGAAAGGCTTAGGAACTGAAGGCACTAGCTAAAGGTACAAGTAGAGGAAAAGCTAGATACTGAAATGAGGATTGCTCAGAATTGTGTAATAAGGATTATTTAATGGAACAAATATGTCTTAGTCATGATACTAGAGTAATAATTATTGTTTTATTAAAACTACTTCTGACATCACTTTGGATATCTAAACACCATACTTATTTTTGTTGAACAGGCATCCTAAAAGACGGAGTCATTTTCCTTAGGCATTACATATGTGCTCATTACTGAAAAACTAACTCCTTTGAATAAAAATTTTGTGATAAGTAAATTAAGATTATTCTGTTCATAAACACAGTATCACAGAAGTGGTAGTACTAATGATAGTAACAATAGTAAAAGCTAATATATAAAGATTAACCACTATGTTCCAGTAATACATTACTTCAGGCGTCCCCAACCCCCTGGGCCATGGACCAGTACCAGTCCGTGGCCTGTCAGGACCCAGGCCGCACAGCAGGTGAGCGGTAGGGGAGCCAGCAAGGGAAGCTTCATCTGCCGCTCCCCACTGCTGGTATTACCACCTGAACCATCCCTCCACCCCCTGTCCACGGACAAACTGTCTTCCATGAAACTGGTCCCTGGTGACAAAAAAGGTTGGGGACCACTGCTTTACATGCATTATCTTATTTATTCCTCGTGATAATCCATAAGATATTATCTTCAGTTTAAAAAATCTAGAGCAGCCTTTAGAACAGGAAATACCAAGTCATTTCTACATGTTAAAAGATACTATTTTTTTAATGTATGTGACTGCCCAAGATTCAAAATTTAATATGCACTGTTTTGGACAAAGGAAACAGGTTTTGTCCTGCATTGTCAATGAAGTGTAAGTTATTTATACTTCAACAGGTGGCAATTTGGCAATTTGACTTAGCAATGTTACTTTTTAGTACTACATTTCATTGATTCTAAGATGCACAAATTGTTACCATATTTCATTGATTCAAAGACATATTTTAACATCTCTAAAATCCAGGTGCATTTTATAACTGATATCATATATTATTTTTATGATGGTGTCTTTCTCTTTCTTCATGATGCAAAAATTAGCGGCTTATCTTACAATCAATAGTAAAGATTTGGTGAAATGTGTCATTTATCTACAGATATATTCATCTAGGAATACACACACAAATACAAGTTAGTATCATCATCGGTTGTAATGCCAGAATACTGGAAACTACAAAACTCTAAAAAAAATTGTGATTTACACAAACAATGGGTACCTTGCAATCTTTAAAAAGAATAAGGCAAAACTATGTGACCTTTATGGAAATATTTTACATTATAATATGTGGAAAAATGTCAAAAAACAATGTTTGTATAAAAATGCTATCATGACTGCTTCTGGGAGGGGAGAGTTTAGGTGATCAGAATAGGGGAAAAACTGATTTTTTCATTGTACACCATTCTGTAAATACTGAATTTTTCTCCAACTGCAAGTTTAGCTTTCAGGTAATCAAATACATATTTTAAAATATTTTTAAGCTATTATCCATAACAACTTACTTCTAATTTTTAAAATTCCTTCAAATTTTGAGATTGATTACTGTCACATGCTCCTGAATGAGAATTTATTCTTCTTAAAATTAGAGTATAAAATTATTACTTTTCTTCTTCTTTCCATGTTTTTCTAAAGCTAGGTTAAATTAACTGTATGTGATGTATATTACTTATCCCATAAATATTTGGAATGCTTTGTTACATATAGTATTGGGTTTTATTTGTTCAGTTAGGCAGCTAAGTATGATGACATTGTTTGATATGATTTCTATTTGGAAGAGCAAAATATTTTTCTTAAATTATTTCTGTTATGACTATCTTTTGGAGATAATTAAGTTTTTATTTCAACACTGGCCAATGTGATATCACTTTGCCTTTAAATTACCTGGGATACATTTTATATCTACGGCTTTTATTGACTTTCTCCCAGATCTCTGAGGAACATCTACTTCATTTTTTTCCTCTAGTTTTAAATTTTACTTATAATGTTTCACTTGGAAATAGTATGATGGTCCTCAAAGGGTTTTAATACATCTTTTTGAAATCTACTCTGTGGTATCTGGGAATCACTTATTTTCTTTGAGAAAGTGAAATGTACAGCACTGAATGATTATCAATAACTTCAGGGCCAAGAACCTCAAGAATTAACCGTGTATATGATGTTAGCCCCAAACAGGCATCAGCAAGCTTCTAGAGCCACAGAAGCCCAAGAGCAAAGTCTTTATATATGGAAAAGAACGGATGTTGTCTCAGCCACACTGTTGCCTTCCACTTCTATTGCTTGTCTAGGAAGTACTAAAAAGCCTCTGTGGATACATCCTGGAGCTATTTACTATCCCTAAAAAGACAGAATCTTAGTTTACAGACTTATCTAAACTTCTTCATTGACACTTTATAGTATGTGCTCCAGTGGACAATAAAAATGCTCAGTTCATTTTAAAAAGACACATCTGCTTCTTTAGGAGGTCTGTTTTACCCAGAGTTTTATATGACTATTGTAACTTTCCTCATGTTGTTCAGTGCTTTCCATTTTTATTTTTCCTTTGGAATCCTTTGGAAAAGTAGAAGTTGGTGTCCTTAGGTTTCTTTAAATTTTTACTGTCGGCTTCCACCAAAAAGTAGCAATGATAAAATCATGCTGAGGTTACTTATTTGGAAAACTAGAAGTATATATATATAATATTTAAAAGTTTAAATTAAATCTGAGAAATCTCGCAGAAGTGACTTAGAACAAATAGAAAGCTATAATCACATGTTGAAATGAAAACGTCATGCACTACTCCTCTGCTGTATTTAGGTGTAAGTGTTCCACAGAAAATGAAGTGCTGGCATTAACATCATCAATGTGTTTATTCTTGTGAAGAGTGAACATCTTAATGTCATCCTGAATAAACAATGTGGTTTGTGCTGAATTGATTTCTGAAGAAAGTACAAGAAATGTAGCTAGAGGGGCCTCATTTACTCTAGTGAATAAACTTGCATGCTTCTGTGAGTGTCATATTTATATGCAGATAAACTGAACACCTGGAATATTAAAAATAAACCTTAAGCTACTTACAAACTTCTCATTGCATTTAGTGTACTGGTATATAAATACCTGCAGAGGAAAAATCATCCCTTAGAAACTAATATTTTGTAATTAGATTTTCTAATATACAAGAACACAGACTCTCACAGGATTCAGAGGAATTACACAATAAAGGTTTAAGTATAACCTTTCTTTACCCTCCTCAGCCCAGCCGCTCCACGGCATGTGGGATCTTCCCGGACCGGGGCACAAACCCGTGTCCCCTGCATCGGCAGGCGGACTCTCAACCACTGCGCCACCAGGGAAGCCCCTCCTTACTTATTTTTTAATTGACATGTAGTTGATTCACAATGTCACGTTAGCTTCAGGTGTACAACACAGTGATTCAGTTTTATATATATATATATATAATTTTCCAGATTTTCCCATATAGGTTATTAGAGTATTGATTAGAGTTCCCTGTGCTATACAATAGGTCCTTGTTGGTTATCTATTTTATATATAACACGGTGCATATGTTAATCCCAACCTCCTAATTTATCCCTCCCTTACCTTTTCCCTTTGGTAACCATAAATTTGTTTTCTATGTCTTTGAGTCTCTATTTTATAAATAAGTTCACTTGTCTTATTTTTTTTAAGATTCCACATACTTATTTATTGAATTATGTATAAATCCTTCATTTTCCAGGAGTGGTACAGAACGAATTGTACAATACTGACCTTTCCCTTTTCTAAACTTCCTAATGCAACTCCAGTAGAATGATTCAGAAGAAAGGACAAAACCACTCCTCTAAGATGTCTGAATGCAATTCAAAATAGTCACCATCAGATGGTGATGGAAGCTGAATCGCCAAGGAGTTTACTTTTGATACTAAACATAAAGAGCTCTGGATATACAGGCATCCAAATTATAAACAATCTGTAAATAACAAGACATGTCAGTCATATTTGGAATTGGTTACACCCAAACTCCAGTATCTACATTTGAATTTGATGCTTAGAAGATGTTAGCAAGATGGAGTTTCTCCTTCCCTTGTTTCTACATATTGATTTATATCTGCTAATTTACATTATCAGCTGAAGAGTCCTTTGGAGATAGAGGGGAATTGGACTCAACCCACAATGAAGCTGTATCATATAAACATTTTGGAGGTGAACCTGAACTGACACCAGTTAAACATACTACAAATTAGGGCTCTGTTCTGATGACTGAAATTCTACCAAGATTAGAAGGTTTAAAGAGAACCAGTAATATGTCCAGTATCAAAACTAAATGTCACCAAGTCACTGGGTCACATACTTTGGTGATGATGCCGGTGGAACTTTGGGATAATATCTGTGTCTTTTTTTGTGTGTCAGTGACTCTGTGAATTGAAAGGAATGCATCATTTACAGCTGTAATTTTTTGGTCCCTAGGTAATTTTGCTGTGGAATGCTTCCTGATTGTGTGTGACACAGACCTTCACAGCTTTCAACCTTTTTCATTAAAGCTAGCAGTGATGTGTATTAATTGAAACACCTTTAATATTCACAGTTTCTGGGCTTGATAAGGG